>NW_010194333.1:0-66364 GCF_000695765.1 Mesitornis unicolor | reverse complement strand
ATGAAGAGATTGAACAGGACTGGACCCAGAAAGCCCAGAAAACCTTTGGTATGACTGTTAAGAGCTGTCTTGGGGTAGCCACAGCCCAGGCTCAGGCAGGCTGAGACATGGGGGAGGTTTTCTGCCATCTGGAGCTCCGATGGAGAGGACGGGATTCTCCAGGCTGGGCGAGGTGTGAGCATCACCACCCTGGGCCCCTGCAGATAAACTCCAGGGCTGAGATGGGGTGCAGCTGCCAGGAAGCAAGGGGGGCAGCTGCCCAGCTCAGCAGAGGAGTCCGGCCAGAATAAGAATGGCTGTAGCTTAAAAAATGCAAAGTTTTCCCATATTTTCCTACCAGTGCATTTTCTACCCCACCTCACTTAACGTCAGACCTCAGGGAACAAGCAAGGAGCAGTATCACCACAGGCAGCAGTAGGGCAAACTCACACCCTCTAGCAGGGTCACTATCACCCACCAGTTGACACCAGTGAATGCTCCTCCACGGCGGCCAAAATGCCACTGATTTTCTGCAGGGAAGGCTGCTGCAGCACCATGGGATGGATGCTGCCTCCTCCCCAGTTCTGCCAACGGGAAGGTCAGTCAAATCCAAATCTGTGAATAGCCCATGTCCATTTTGAAAAATCCCTTCATCAGCACAACAAATCCTTCCTGACAATGTATATCGAGGATATCTGTGCTCCCATGCTCTGTATCAAAGCTAAGGCCTCTTGGCAAAGCCAGGCTGGGCTGGCAAAACCTGCTCGGCTATTATGGCCTGGCGCAGCCAGGGACCTTTGGTTTGAGGGTTTCACACTGCTGTCTTTCAGCAGCTCTTTAACACACCGAATGTAAAAGCAAAGAACTGTTCAACCTCTGCTCTGTGCAGAGGAAGCAGGAGTGAGTGTTCACAGGCTGCTTTAAGAGAAGACAAGCCCACTGCAGCCCAACCCAGCCCAGCTCTCAGCCCTCCCCTTCCCACAGAGCCAGAGAAAGGGCTCACTGGTCCCCGCTGTCTCTCCACGCCAGCGACCTTGCCAGATGTTGGCCATTAACAAGAACCAGCATGAAGCAGGGTTGGCCTCTGGGAGCAGCCCCCATGTGCCGTTAGGGGTACGTGTGTGTGAGCAAGAGCGCGTGTGCGCAAGCCAGCATCTGTGTTTGCAAGCGTGTCTCCAAGGGCTGCAGTAACGTGGCCGCTCCTTTGGCCTGCTGCCAGAGGCAAAATGTCTTTCTCGCACATGCACTCTTGGCATTTTTGCTTTCCCCTTGCCCCCTTGCTGTTTTGCAAAGCCCCAGCCCCAGCTGACTCCACAGCCGAACTATCCAGAGGCCTGGAGCTGGAGGTTCCCCCTCCTCCTCGGCCCTGTTCATGTCCAGCATACACCACTTTCCTGGAGTGTGGAGATGCCAGGTTCTGACATCGCTTCCGCCGTCCTCACTCAGCTTGCCTGCTCTTGTCAGCCCTGCTCAGCCTCACACACATGAAAAGTCCAGCTTTCTGATTCATCTGCTGCGGGTCCTGAGGAAAATGAATCCTCATCTTTCGTCTTCTGAGGATGGAGTGGGATCTGTTTACTCAAAGAGGCAGTGAAGTCATTTTTTTTCTCCTTTATGCCAATAGCGGAAAACCATTTCAAAAGGAAAGGAGTGGGTTCGTGTCTGGCCTCAGACAGAAGTCGAATTAATCCAGACCAGAATCAAAGGCAAACAAAGCTTCTGGGTGGCTTGTCCATAATACTGATAAGTCCTGACCCACATTCTCCGCCACCACCATCATCATAAAAAGACTCTCTATCATGGATAGGGCTACAGTCTATGAAACTTGGCTCCTCAACCCCTCTCCTGACCACTCAACCTCACTCCCACTTAGGTGTCCCTAAGTTAGGGACATGTAAGGACATGATTTCAGCAGTCCTGCCTCCCGAGTGCCTGCCTCATCCATTAGGTCAATTCCTTTCTTAGAGCTGGAAGGTGAGCCCCAGAGTCCTGATCTGGTTGTTTGGCATCAGTGTTTGGAAGAGCTCTTGTTCCACCCACTGAACCCAGCAGGGGCTGTGGAGGCATCTAGGGATAAAGCAAAAAGCGGAGCTGGCTTCTTCCATATACATCACCCCTTCAGAACATGGTCACAGGATCCTCAGCTCATGCCCAGCTCAATTCCAGGTGGATCTGAGGTCAGGTACATCTCAGAAGGATGGAGGAAAAGCCTTTGACCCTAACTGAATCTACAATAGCATTGTCTCTAATGTAAGGTCTTTTCTCCTCAAAGCTTTGTCTGGTCTTAAGGTCTTCACCATCTGGCACTTACATGTTGCAGCACAGCTCCCTAGCAAATGGAGACAAAGTGCATCAGACCTGGGTGGCTGCTGAGGATGATAAGAAGAGGCTTGTTGCCTTCCTTACTGCAGGACCCACAGAAACCACTGCTCCCACTGCTCAGTTGTGAGGAGCAGCACCTGGGAGGTGGCTGGCAGAGCCCAGGGGCTTATAGATTCAGCTGTTCCACAATTGGGTCAGCAGGGATCTTAGGGGTGGCCCCAGTGCCCACACAGGCCTCCGCATGCAGTAAAAAACCAGCAGAGAGTGCAGAGCCATAGACAATGTATTTACAAAAACCTGTGTTGCTAAGCAGACGTGCAGCTGGGATTCACACCAGCTGAAGTCTCCTTCATCCCCCCTTGGCTCTGTTCCCAGTTATAATGAGTTGTATTCAAGGAGCTGAAGGTTCCTGCTGCCAGATCAGCATCCAACAGAACAGGCATGGGGGCAATCCATGGTCGTGTGACCCCCCCAGGACTGGAAATGTCAGCACTGACTTCACTGCATTTCGCTGCTCTCCAGAACCCCGTAGAGCGACTCCCTGACATCATTGCTACAGCAGGGCTTGGCAGAGGTGGTGGGGATGAGGCCTGCAACAGCCAGCAGGCTGGGAATGGCCTGCATGGTTTCCATATGTCAGTTCTTTCTCAGGACTCTGCTTTTGGTGCTCAAAAGCCTCAAGTGCCCTCCTTAGCTCACCGGTGCAACAGCCGTGACCACTGCTACATATGCAATTTCAACAGATCCACAACGAGACACCCTGACTAACGGGGCAATCAACTGGAAATCCTTTAGCTGCTTCTGCTATAGGCAAAGGGAAATTAAATGAGTCATCCATGCTAAGCTCTTTTTGTTGAGTTGGCTGAGAAATATAAGACTTTCACCGCTGCTGGAACACTTTCGACAAGTCACAGCTGGATTTTGGATGCTGACATATCTGTGCTTCCCCAAAGGTACCTGGAAAGTGGGCAAGTGGGATGTACAGGCTCATGCCAAGGGATGGGCAGAGGGGAAGGGGAGAGGAGGAGGGACAGCCAGAGAAGCACAATAGCAGAACACTGCTTCAAAAATTATCAGCAGAGGAAGGATAATGGTTGCCATTATTAACTAACAGCATTACACCCCAACACTTGAGGTCCACAGCATCTATAAAGCAGACTGGGGGTCACAAGAAGCTTCCTCCCAGTAACATTTCTTTCCAAAAGGAAGTTTGAAGAACACAGATTTTACTTTATCTGGAGCAAAATACACACACCAAGCAACGGTGTTGTGCACAAATAGCCAATGAGAGTGGCTCTGCATCTCAGCACTTCAGAAACAGAAAAATAAAGGCTATAAGTAACATAACAAAAAGGATAAATATAACCTGTCCTAATGAGCAAGAGAACTAGCTCCTCAAATAGACTAACAAATTAATGTATGTGCACACTATCACAGAGCAAGATGTGTTTTAAATGAGGAGATGTTTCACTACAGCTTGGAAACTGAGATGGTGAAGACTTCCACGCACAGTCTTGGTCAGGATACTATGAACAGGGCCTTACTTTCTCATGAAAAATACCCCTGGCCTCCTCACTGACGAAGACAAAGATTACAGGTCTGTTATCTCAGCCGGAAGACGGTACTTCCTACAGTCTAGTTGCTTCTGGCACTAGGATGTGCCATTGGGTTCAGCAAGGGAAAGTGCCTAATCTTGAATCATCAGGACTTCCTGTTCACTCCGCAATGACTCAGAAGAAATCTTTCCAACTTCCATCCACTTCTTCTTTCCCTTTACACCATGCTGTTCATATTAGATATGGGTAGTCAGGCAGAAAATACTACGCAGCCTGATTTCTCTAACTTGGTGTGTCAAACTAAAACTCCTTTCTGGTTTGTTTTTATTCATTTGCACATACTAGTAGCCAAAATGCTTACTGCTGACTTTGCAGTGCATTCTTTTCACTATGGGATTCAGCTGGTGGAAGATGATTTCTGGTACAGATACTCTTCTGGGATGAAGACTGACATGTCTGGACTAGATCCTACCTGATATTTCTCAGTAAGGTGCTTTTTTTATCGGAAAAATATCAATTTACTGGAAACCAAACTTTCTATGGAAACTTATCAGGGCTGGCAGATCACACAGGCTAAGGTTAGGTATTCAAGAAGGATGTGGGAGACCCAGATTCATGGTCTGCATCAAATTGACCAGAGAGACTGATTCATTGCACTGCTGTGGTTCCTCTGACAGGATGAGGCCTGTGCTCAAATCCCTCACCTAGTGAATACTGAATCCCTCACACAACATGAAACAGCTCCTTGGGAAGAGGGAGAACACCTCCACATAGAAACCTGCAGGACGGGGAAAATGTCTGGGACAGTGGAGACTGAGATCTCAGTCTCTGCTTCAAGCCAAGCAAATATTTAAGCAGCTCTCATAGCACTTTCAAAATACTTGGTGCTACATTGCCTACAGTGCTCTGGTGGGGCACTGTGCTCACTACCACTGCAGTGATCCTCACCTGACAGATCTGACCTGAAGCACCGCTCGTGTGTCCTTTCACTCGAGGGGACCAGTGAGGACAGCTGAGCTGCTCCCAAAGGACAGAGCCAGTCAAGAAAGAGCTGAAGCAAAGTGCTGAATCCCTGCAGAAAGCAGCCAGGTGCCCACCACAAGGGCAGTAAATGGTGACCACAGAAGATGTTAAAAACTGTCTGGGCAGCCAGTTGATGAGCCATCTCATTGCTGAGAAAACGGTGGGACCTAAATGTCCCACAGAGTTCCCACTGGCACCGCAAAAAGCAGACAGGATGTCAGATGCTTCAGGCTGCCTGCAAGAGGCCCTGCTCACAGGCCCTGGACAGTCCCTGTAGGCAGCACCTGGTGGCCTCAGACAAGTGTTTTACCTCCACAAGGGCAGTAAATGGTGACCACAGAAGATGTTAAAAACTGTCTGGGCAGCCAGTTGATGAGCCATCTCATTGCTGAGAAAACGGGGGGACCTAAATGTCCCACAGAGTTCCCACTGGCACCGCAAAAAGCAGACAGGATGTCAGATGCTTCAGGCTGCCCTGGACAGTCCCTGTAGGCAGCACCTGATGGCCTCAAACAAGTATTTTACCTCGTTCTCCCCCCAGACCCCATTGCCTAAGCTGGTAAGAAGCTGGCATCTGCAGGAAGACTGAAAAACAAGACAGACTGGAGCAGATAAAAGCTATGCTGCACACCCATTCCTCCTCTCTCCACGTGGTACTGGTCCACAAGCCACATCCTGGTTGTTCAGCCCTCAGTGCCTCAGCACTCCTTATCAGGAGCATGGCCTCCACCACAAACCACGCTCTGCCACCTCCAACAGGCAATAAATCTGACTCCCAGCCAGCCACAACAGCGCAACAGGCCAAGAACTAAACAATAATCCTTTGGCTTTTACTAAACCGACAGAAGGATGCATCGACCACAAAGCTCAGACCTCATGTCCTTTCTCTCTACCAACCTACACCTGATGGTGTAAGAGGCCACCTATGGAGCTGGACACCAGCTGTGGGTTTGTTTTGCAGAGGTGACCCCCCTGTGCTTGCTGCAGGGCCCCAGAGCCTCTGCCTGCCTGCAGCACCCTGCAGTTGTGCACGTGTTTGCCATTCTGTGGGAAAGCTGGCTATCAGGAGAGCTTGCAAGCTACTCCCAGCTGCTCCTTGGCAAAGCTGCTTTCTGAAGGAAGGAATTCCCCATCACTAGCAGCTTGCCATAGGCTAAGGAGGCCTGTACCTTTCTGGCACTCCTCCTGTTCTTCCACTCTGCTCCTGGGTGCTAGCCTCCTTTGAACTGGGGAGCAACCACACACTGCCCTGCTTTGGGGGCAGCAGCTCCTGGGCTGCAGCACCAGCCCTCCTGACTGCAGAAAGGCTCTGTGCAAGGCAGTTACCCCTGGCTCTGCCCTCCCCAGCCAGCCCCATCCCATTCCAAAAGCCCTGTTGGCAGAGTGCCTCCTTGCTCCTGAGAAAGCATCTCCTCAGGGGCTGTTCCTAATTGGTGGTTTCCTCCTCTTTCTCTTATGTAGCTGAATTTCACTTCCTAGCTCATATTTTATAAGGCTGTTTTTTAGTAGGATGTGCAGGCTGCCAGACCTGAGCCTACCTTCAAACTTCTACTACTGGGAGAAAACATCCTGTCTGGAAACCAGAGGATACCCTTGGCTTTGTGTCTGGATGCAGGCAGAGCCAGTGGGCCCACCCAGAGGCCAGTAAGTGCTCTAAGCCTTGAGTCTTCAGGCGTTCAGCAACGTGGGTAGTGCCCAAGTACCACAGTGATGGGTACTGCAGCCCAAAGAAGACAACCTGGGGGTGGTCTCCAGCATGCACTCCTGAGATCTGCTAACCCATGACATAGTGTATGTGACAGACAGGAAAGATCTTCATAGACTGTAAATGGCCTGTTACCCTCCTTCTCCAGGGGATCACCAGCTGCAACAGGGAACAGATGAACCTGAAAACAGCACTGCCTGAAACACAGACAGATTTTATTGCAATATGCCCCAACTGCTGAGGAAGAAATGACTAGAGAAACACACAGGAGGAGCCTTATGCTTCTTTCAGTGGACCAGCACAGAAGACAGAGGCTGGCAGATGCAGCATGCTCCCCTCCTGCTGCCTTAGTCTCCATCCTGCCACTGAGAACCTGCCTGGTGTCCCCTGAGAGCCAGGACACTGCTGTCTCCAAGGCTCCTTTGGCCTTTTCTTCCCATGCGGGGACTTGCGAGGTGGTCCAGGCAGCAGAGCCAGTATCCTGAAGATGAACACCCGTCACACATGAGAGACAACTGGGCCTGGCCGCATCTTTCTCCTTATCCTGAGAGCAAATCCTGGCTCTGGCAGGGCTGTCAGAGCAGCAGTGCTTGTGTCCACCCTAAGATGCGCATCCACTTGTCTGAACGGCCGAACTCCACACCTGGGAGGAGAGCAGGCAGGAATGGAGGTGCATGCCTATGGTTGATCAAAGCCACAAGCTATTCTCCAAGAAGCACAGGCTGAACTCTGCAGTGGCAGCTGCAGTCCCAGTCCCTGGAGTCAGATTGCGGTGAGGAGGAAGCTGAAAAAGCTCCACAGAAATGCAGACAAAATCTTCCTCCCTCCTTCCAGCACACCAGCTCCCTTGCCAACTGCTCAGTTCCTCACCTCCAAATCCCCACCAGCTCCTGGGCCTGAGGAAATATGCAGGTTATCAAACTTCACCTGCCTCTTTGCTCAGATCCAAAGCGGGAAGTCATCACCCCATCTCACCACAGTCCCACTGCTGCTTGGAAAGGTTTCTCCTCTCTGAGGAGCCGACACACAGTGTGATTACTGAACCCCACACATGGCTGGCAAGTCATGAGGGGCTGTTTGTGCCCCCACTCCAATTTGAAGAACTGGGCAATATATCATGAATTACGAGTGTCAGATATCACAGGCACATCTCCAGCTGGATTTTCCATTCAGAGGGGAGGTATTGGTTCAACAAACGGCAGCAAGTGCCTCCCAAGTGTGAGAAAGAGAGGCGACTGTCAGGGAAGGGTCAGGGCTCGATCCTCTGTGTCCGTGCCTCCTCCTCACTCACTCGTTGCTCTGAAGTGCACTGCCTGTCACTGCCTGCCAGTGAATATTCAGGCAGTCTATCTTGCATCTCCAAGCCTTTGATCCTATTTGCATACAAATGTTCTTGGAGATAAGGGGCAAAGGAGAGAGACAGAGGCAGGATTGTTTCTAGAGAGAGTGGTGTGCCCTCTGCTTTCCCATGGAGAATCATGAGTGCTGCATCCCTTCCAAGCCACTGATCTCGTCTTGCTCTGGAGATGAGCCCACCACCAAGCCTGGGCACCGGGTCACCAAGAAAGAGCTCTTAACTCAACCCTGCGAATGGCAGACCAGGGCTTACTTAAGTGTGAATTACTACTGATTGCTCTATGCACTACAGCAGAGCATAGAGGTTCCAGTTGAAATTGTGGTTTGCAGGCACAAACATACATACACAGAAGTTCATCAAGAAGCAGATGCTGATGCAAAAGGTCACAGCATGAAACAGCACAGAAGCTCTGTCAGTCCAAGCTGAGAGCCTCAGCTATCAGGTAACACACGCAGGGAGGGAAAAACACTGGGGGGAAGCAGAGTCTGTAAAAGAAAGCAGGTAAAGTACATGGGAGACTCAAGCAAAGAGATTCACTGGCACAAATCCCCAGCACCATGCATTCTTGCAGCCAGAAGGCATCCTGATGAAAGCATACAAAATACTCACAGAAACAAAGACACTTGGGTGTTGCTGTTGTCCTTGGACACACAAGGATGAACATATATTCAATAAGACGAAGAAGCAACCAGTCCAAACTTCATCAAAGTAAATAATTTCCTTCGTATCATCTGTGATTGGACCAAGCCATCCCTAATGTAAGAAGCTGGGGATGACAAGAATTTAGCAAACCTTATAAAAAGATTGGACAATGATGCAGATGAGAAGGAAGGGAAAAAAAGCATCATAATAATGACAGCTAAGAATGCTTTTGGAAAAGATGCTAAAATTCATACTCCTGGTTCAAATCCCACCTCTAATGGGTAGGAAGCAGAAAGTGATGTTAAATGTGGAACAGATTATGTTACATCTGCCTACTGCAAAGTTCTTGCACCTTTCCCTGACGCATCTGGCAAAGGCATCAGAGAACACATCTGAGCACCAGAGACAGGATCTGGGAATAAATGGATACCGAGGCTCGCCCAGTTTGCCCATTTCAAGGCTCCAGTATTTCCAGGGTCAAGATTGCAATCTCTATATTTGCATACACAAAGTCCTTGCAGACACCAGTGAAGTGAAGCCATTTGAAGTAGCACTGCCAGTGCTCGTGATGGGTTGTGGATCTCATTACACTGATCCTGTTTTTCCTTAAAGCTCCAGGTCCTGATGACAGATTATTATGTGAGAAACATGTTTTCTACATAAGACAAGTTTCTAGTGCTCTTGATTATGGGGAAAACTGAAAACTGTGACCCCACTGCAACGTGTTTTCTACATGAGAGAAGTTTCTAGTACACTTCACTGTGGGGAAGACTATAAAATGTGATTTGAAGGCAACTCTAAGGCTCAGAAACCAAGAGGCAAATAGAGAAAATGCAGCATTTGTTCTTTTACAAAAGCTCATGATTTTAAAGTTATAATGAATTTTTGTGATTCAGCCTGAAATGTTGGAAACCTTGGGACTTAGAATACTGAATTTAAGGCAGTATGAACTGCTTTAAGCTCCCTCACATCTCAGTTCTTGCTCGCCTTTCTCAGTCACGGGATTTCTGCTCAGCAGCTCTTCAGAAGCCCTGCTCTGCAGCGTCTGTCTTCCTCCATGCTGCTGACTTTCTACATTTCATCAGACATCCCATTTGAGTCACTGTTTCTCTTAAAGCTCCAGCACTCAGACTCACTCAATTATGTGAAAACATACATCTTCTTAGAAGGGAAAGTTCCTATTCTTCATGGCTGCCAGGAAAAGCTAGAAATGGAGCCTGACTGTAACCTGAAAGCCTAATATTGCAGGCCTGAGAAAAACACCAGTATCTTCTTACACTACTGAGACATTTATGATTTGAGAGATTTGGGTCTTGGACTGTGTATCTGAACTCCTGCTGGCAACGTTGCTTTCCCCACCCCTCAATTTTGAATGGGTCTCCCTTGCCTCCAGCCTGCTGCTATGACCTCCTAAATTTACACCACCGCTTCCTAGAAAGCCTAAAAAGGGCTCCAGAGTAGTATGGATTCTGGATGAAAAAGGAGATTGATGTTCAGTTCCTTCCCTCAAACACCAGAGCTTTGGCAGAGTCCAGACAAGCTGAGGCACAAGTGGCATGTCCTTAGCGTGGCCCTGGGCTTTGACCCAGCAAATGTCACCGTCACACCTGCCTCCTACCCCCTAGCTGAGCTGTGTGTCCCTCTCCCTGGTCCCAAGGCACAGCATTCCCTGGTGCCAGCTCTCCTTTTCTGCCTCTGCTCTATTCCTGGCTCCCCAGCCAGGTGAGCAGAGGTAACCAGGGGCTTTACCAGGTTAAGACAAGTTTCCCAGTGCTGTTGTAATTTGGCTCTTGTTTCTGCAGCACAGCACTCTATCAAGGCTGGGCTTTCTGAGCCCCAAAGGCTTTCTGACTGACGTTGGAGGGAGTTGGACCTGAGGGTTAGGGCGTTCACAATTTGCATGGGAAGCAAGTTAGTGCTCAAACCCAGGCTCTGATCCAGGTTTAGCATACAATGTGAACGAACCCACGTACTGCAGTCCTGTCCTGGGGCCAGCATCTCATGGTAGCATCATGAAGGTGAAGGTGCGCATGTCTTCACTTTGTGTAACCTGCTCAGCGCGGAGTTTCCAGTGTGTCCCTCACCCCAGGATGCAGGCGTGTGAGATTTGCATCTGCGGCTGCTGCACACAGGCAGAGCTTTCCAGGGAAGGTGGTGTGTTTTCCAGCTCTTTCCTGTGCCAGTATTGCCGCCACCTGGAGAGGAGAGGAATGAAGGGCTCCCAGCCATTTCCCTACCTTCATCCCTCTGCCTTTTCTCAGCCACAAAACACCCTCCTCTACTTTGGCTGGAGGGAGAGCTGGCAGCCTCTCAGCTCCTGTGGTTACCATGTCCCATGTGCACAGCCTGTTGCAAGCCCTGCTCTGAGCAGGATGGGGCCCTTATGCTCCCGGTCAAAACACGGCTCCTGGGCACTAAGGGAGGCTCTGGGGAAAGAAAGCGACCCTCACTCAGCACACTCTCAGTGCTGCACCTTCTGGGAGGAGGCAAGCCCTGGGCTTTCCTCTCCTTGGTAGAGTAGAATTTAAGTTGCAGGTCTGCGCACATGAACAGAGGCTTGTAAAGGAGAAGGGGTTTTCTGTGTGGATTTTATGGCACTGTCTGAGTGCGGAGATGGGAGGGAGCTTATACACCGCATGTGCACGTGCAGATTTTCATGCTGTCTGCACGTGTGTGCATGCGTATGTGCATTTCCATATTGTGTCTAATAAGCTCTTTGTTTCTCCAGAGAAGAAGGAAAAGGAAATCCGCATGTAATGAATCCATTTATTTTATGGAGCTCCCCTGGAGAGGGGCAGGGGAGCACAATTTATGCAAAAAAACCAGGCAGCTGCTGTTGGGAGGAGGATATCAATCTGGTTTTGATTTTCATTCGTAAGTGGAGGTGGCCACACAAGCCAAGGCCTCGTAAACTCCCTGTAGAGGAGAGTGGCCCATTGGTGTGAGGCTGTCAGAGTCTATCTGGCCATTAGTACTCAGCCACTCTCCTCTGCATCCGACTAATTCTCGCCCTGTTGTTCTGCCTTCCTAGGCCGTGTTTCCCCATGCTGAGGCCTCTCATTAGAAGGCCGAGGCAGAGCTGTACTAGGGCATTGAAAAATCTGTGAAAAAAAAGTATCTGATTGAAATCTCTGTACTGAAGGGCAAAAAGCCCTTTACAGAGCATTTGCTGCTCATGTGACAATGCAGCATATACTGTATACTATTAAAAAAAAATAAAACAAAACAAAAGCAACATGACTTGTATGTCACAGTCCAGTTCCTCTCTGCCATTTATAAAAACACAGGGAGTGAGATGGGATGGAAAAACTCCCGGGATGGAAAAACTCCCAGGCTGGAAGAAATGGCCTGGAAATGAGATACCACTCATCAGTCTTTTTTCCATCCCTGCCATTTTGCATAACTCAGTGCATATTGTCAGGACCATGAGTGCAAAGGGACAGTGGGGAGTATCTCAATGGGAAAATGCCTTAACAGGGGTGGAGCTCTCAAAATAATTCTGTTTTATTATCAGATTCTTCATCAGATTAAGGGTCTGCAGAGTTTATCCATCAGTAGAATAAAAGAAAACTGCCCTTAGCATACTCCAGCTAACACTATGCCTGTCCTATATGACAAGGAAGTTACACGTGGCTTCCTGATGATCTGCCCCTCGCTGGCTGTGACAGGCACAGCTCATATGCAAAGAATCCAGCTCAAAATCCAACTCGGGGTATGCATTCTTCATCATCACCTCGTGCATGCCCAGTAGAGGTAGGCAAGTAAGTAGACAGACAGATCTATCAATTGAGGAAACTGAGAATGAAAACTGGTCTTTTCTGAAAACTGTCCTCAGATGCTACCAGCACTGGACACAGTTAATAAATCTTGTATTTTTGTTACCCTCTGTAACCCAGGACCCTACAGAGGACACAGATTCTCTAGTTCTCAACACAGAATGATATTTTTAGATCCCACAGATACATGCCGTCCTTACAGAGAACAGACAGCACTTGCCTGTTGACATTGAACTTTAAAAGATTTTTTTCCTTGGCAGAATTAAGGCCCAGTGGTGGGTCAGTGAGAAGAATTTGGAAGAAGAGGTGCGGTTCACATACCACTCCTTAAAATGCCCAAACCACCTTGCAGGAGAAGGATTCATTTTGAGAGCAGCCAAAAATAAAGGTGGCTCATTCACCTCTTTCCATGTAGTCTTTCCATGGCTTTCTAAGATCTTCCTTTGCCCTCATCTTACAAGCACGTTTATGCTACGATGCCAGCAGTACATCCCCTGCCATCACACTGCTCTTGCGTTACCAGACATTCTGAACCTCTTGTTCCCTAGTATCTGGAAGAGAAGAAAAAAAAAGCTGCTTTGAAAGTATAAAAGCCAAGTATGTGCTGATGTGAAATGCTGACTTTAGGAGAAGCGGCCACAAGGAATGTTTGTTTCTGAAACCAGTGGGATCGGGGCCTCTTCCTGAAGCCAAAAGTGGTAGGTCAACTGGGCCATCGGTTTTCAGGCTAAGAGAAGGAGCTCCTTTACAGGTCACGCTGGAAAAAGCTCCTATAACAGAGTCCAATCTGTGGAGGAATGGATCAGGTCACAGAGCTTCCAGCAGCAGAAACTGTCAAGGATAAAGGTGTATCCATTTCCAAATTTAGTTTTGAAAGAGACCAAATTGTGCACTAAGACTCAGAACTACTGGCCCCATAAGCAGAGACTAACAAAGATCAGCTGAAAGGCCTCGAATTTACAGTAAAGTGCCATTATCCAGACTTGCCCCTTGAGAATTCCCAATTCAGTTATTTTATTCCATTTGAGAGACAAGGCTGAGAACCAACAAAACACTGTGTCAGCCTCGAGAGCAGCTAAAAGTAAACAGATCACCTTAATGCTCTCCTGTTTTACATTTTCCTTCGTTGTATATAAACGTGGGTATCTTTAGTAGCATTACAAAGGATATTTAGAATTAGGAAAATGTTGAACTGATCTACCTCTCCACCTCATACATGTTTTCACTTCCACTTATCAAGTGCACATGTTTCAAGCAATCTTATGAATCAAATGTTTTATGATACCTTGGTTGAATGATACTATATCTATCAAAGCTTTTCAATGGTCCCTTCAGCTACAGCTTGTGCAACTCTTAATTTTAATGTGTTCATCTTCATACAGACCTACAGGGAAGAGATGCACAATTATGTTCCAGTTATGGTTAAGCCCCAGAGGAACTCAGAGACTAAGGCTTGTCCTATACTGCAAAGCTCACCCAGCCAAAGAGGGCTGCTGATGTTGCTGTGCCAGCAACAACCCTCATGTAGATGCATTTAAACTGATGCAGCCCTATAACATCCTCATATTTTTCACTGGGTAAATGAGGGAATGGCCCTGGTCTGGGAAGAGAGGAGGCAGTAAATGATGCCCAGTCCAGCAGAAAGGCTTCTAGACATGCAGACCATGTTCCCACTAGGTGGCTCTGCCATTGTAGCTGTGCTCTTGATCATTCAGTAATTACTCTAAGCTATTATTTCTCAAGCAGAACCACACAGACCACATTTAGGTACTCTGTACTTCATGAATGGCCAGCTTGCAAAAGCTTACACTTGCTATTTCTTGGAGTTTGACTTCTGCTTCTGAAATTTTGTCATTTAATTGGTCACAAGAAAAACGTGTTGGAAAAATCACTTCTTGATTGTTCAGCAAGTCTGTGGCAAAGCAGAGAATTGAACCCAGGGGAGCTGCATCCTCAGCTAGTCACCTAAGAACAGGGAACAGATGCTGCTTTAGAAGCAAGACAGCCTGGAAGCATCTTGAGAAAATTTAGACCATCATCAGGATGTAACAACCCAGGAAACAGGAAGCAGAATAATCCTGGGAGAAAGGGTGAGCTGCCTTGGCAGACAGACACAAGGGCATGCTCACACATGCAGCATGCTAGAGACATGGCATGTTGAATATTCCACAACACAGCACTACATGCGTACTTATGTTGCACTATGATATGACACCTCTCCTCCAAATAGATGGCTTTGAGGACAATGAGAGGAAATAGGTTCCTGCAGTATCTCTGAAGACCAAGAGAAGGCTCTATACAGCTGGGGTGTGGACTACACAGTGGAATTAGACAGCATCTGTGAGCAGAGAAGGTTCCAGCCTGGCCTCAAGGCATGGTAAATTCTGCTGCTCCTTATGCAAAAGCTTATAGGTCCATTGCTGCCTGTTCAGAAATGGTCTTATTATAAAATGAGGAAAGTTGAGAAAAATTTAAAGTGCCTAGTCCAGTTCAGCTGGTCAAGAACAAAGTCCCTTTCAGTGGCAAATAACTCTGCATGGCCCTGTCTCCTTCATCTAGGAGGTGACTTCCATACAAGAGCTCCTAACCAGGAATTACACCTTTTCAGCCAGCTCTCTGCAGTTCCTACTGACTTGGCCTAATGAAAGTGACTTGTAATCAAGACTGGTTTAATAAAGTTCCTACCAGATCAAAACTGACCTCAGCTGGCTCCTGTCACTTCCAAAAAGCTCCTGCTGATTTGGCTGACTGTCCGAGCTCTAGGAAAATTGCATGTAAGCCCTGCATTTGCAGAGAGTAAATTCTCTCTTTCTGGAACACAAAGGAGACAGGAGCAAAGCCAATGAGAACAACAGAGTCAATTTGTCTGGATGAAAATGTTTGCTCTAGGGCTACTGACTGCGGGCAGGACACCAAGACATCCTGGGCAGACTGGCAGCCCCGGCTTCAGTGACACAAGCCTCCCCAGCCCCTTGGCCACCTTCTTTCTAGCTCTTCTTGACAGGACACCAGCACATCTTCATGCTGCAACCACTTACAGAGAGAACTATCCTTACAAAGAGTTATTTCATCTTGCAAAGGGCCAAGAATTTACTTCTGAAGAGGACACTCCGAAGCACCCTGTACTCTGGGGATGAGCCCAGCAGGACTTTCATGCACTTTCTTCACCCCTCTCAAGACCTTGGCAGAACCGGGATTCAAAACTATCACTTTGATTAGAGACTTAAGGCCACTTAAGCATCTGACTTACATGCATGGCCCACCTGGCAAGGCAGGCACACCTCCCCCAAACCCACACCAGGCCCATAACATTTGCAGGCTGTGTGGGCTGCTCTGCTTCAGCATTTCCCTCCAGCCGCATTGTCGGCAGCATCATGCTGACAGGTTCAAGCCGTACAGAGAGGGTTGTTTTTATAACCCACTTTCTTTTAACAAAAGTTTCCCGAGCTTATTCCCCTATGTTATAGTCAAGATCACCTGCTGCTCAGGGGAAATCAGATTCTTAAAGGAAAATTGCAAAAAAAACCAGGAAAGATTGACACATAGTCAGGGAAGAAGCACCTTAGCACTAACAATTTACTCCAAATACTGCTTTCTGCCAACATCCCTCATTCCTGAATGGCAACTCTCCCTCTTTCTCTGTTGTTCCCTGGTGTCACCACAATTCTGCAGATGCTCCTCACACTGACCTGCAGCTCTCCTGCTGTTCCAGCCTTGGGACCACAACATATTGTCCAGTAGCTGTCTTTGAGCCTTGATCTAAAGCCTCAGCACCACAGTGACATGCGGGTCTACTTACAAGTTAATCACAAGTCAGCTCTGTGATCCTGTAACCCATCTCTGCTGGCATGCCTTGGCCTTCACTAATGATGCCCCAACTATTTGTGTCCCAGATTCACAGCACAGCTCCTTCTGTGCACCTCAGTCCTGACTTGCCACCTCCTTTAGCCTGTACGGAAAGAAACCAGCAGATGTTGAACACGTGAGTAGCTCTGCTGTATCAGTTCCATCATCCTTTTGCCTCTAGAAAAAGCTACCATACAAGTCAGAGGAGGATGTAAAATCCACTTAGTAACATGTCCACCATCCAAACTTGAACTGTTATTAATTCAAAAGCCTGAAACACATTTATTCTGGCTTTCAGTTACGATATTAATAACTACAGTGACTCTCCACATACTTGCCATTCACACACTGCCCAAACAAGTAACTCTCAGTAATACTGATGAGCACACTAAGTAGTGCTGCTCAGGTCTTTTCCTAAACTAAAGGAATCCAATTAGAGCATTTCAAGATGTCTGAGCAAATGAGTTTTCTCCCAGTCATGCATTATCTTCTGGCATTCTACAAGGAACTTAATTTGTCATTGAGTTGCCTTTGCAGGAAGCTTAGCTGGGTCTCTCTGAACTTCCTCACAGTTCCTCTCTAGTCTTGACCAACCTAAATTTGGCTAGTGCTCACATACTAACATTTAAAGCTCCCACAGTGCAAATGAAAAAAACATGCTATAACAGGATTCTAAACAATGCCATTTGTTTTTTGTTTTAAAATCTTTGTATTGAATTTCATGCTCTTGAATCCACAGCCCTGGAGACCAAAGCCCTCTTCTTACCCGAAAGGAGCTGCACAGGCAAGATGAGAACAAGTTTCTTCACAGTTTGCTGGGGGATCAACTTCTATGTTCCCTAGCGAGTTTAGACTCTGAGGATTATTTAGTCCACAACTTCTTTGATTAAACTATCTGTGAGTGCAATGAAAGTCCAATGCCTTTTTGAGACAGGGATATTCTTGCCTACTAGGAATTGGACTACAAATAAACAACTTATTTCACACATGTGCTGCCAAAGAGCTGTCAAATGGAAACAGCTTATTGTGAAATGTTTTTGTCATGAGAACGAATATTCACTCAAGAACAGAACAAAACCTATCAACCTCTCTGACTTTAAAAATAAAAAGCCCTCTGGCAAAGAGTTTCAAAGTTGTTCACCACCCTCAGTTGGCTTGAGATCCAGGATCCAACAAAGTTCAAGAGCTGCTGCCCAGTAGGGCAGGGAATGAGATCCCAAACAGGTGTGGGCCAGGTGTGAAAAAGTGGAAGGTTAACACACCCCATCCATCACTGGACAGCACATCTGTAAAAACGGAAATAAATATTAACTCAAGTCAAAATCTGGTTTGGAGATGAGCAGAATTCTCCCCAGTGGTAACTAAAGAATATCATGTGGTGAGGACTGCAGCTGAGCTGATTTACTGCTAAACTGTGCTTGCAGGGCTGCAAGAGGCTCTCGTTCCCTCGCTGCTGAATTGCTGCTTCTCAATACAAGAGACAAAGAGTCCTAGTGCTCTTCTGAATCTCTCTCCGGTTCATTTATCCAGTTGCAAAGCAAATGGTTTGAAGTTTCATTGTCTTGCCAGACTCATAAAAAGAAACTCTCAAGCACTAGCCAAATTGTGAAGAACAGCATGTTTTATGAAAACCTAATTAAAAACTGGCCTTCGGTATCTCACTTTCGTCTCTGCCGAGCACTGTCTCAGCTTTCTTGCTGCATGCCAAGCTCATATTCTTCTCTGATTCACTCAGTAAGATTACAGTTAACAGTGTTGTTTTGTTGTTTTGGGGAGAACAGGGGCAGAGTCCTTCTTGTTTATATACTAGATCTGCAGGGTACCACAAACAAGTATCTTGTGGGTCAGGAGGGGAGTTTATTTCCATGTCTCAGCTATCAAAATGGGAATTGCTTGTCACTCACATAGACAGACACTGAATGCCTTTCCCAGAAAGAACTGACAGAAATTAAATAAAAAGAGAAGCAGTGCTCCACTTCAATACACTTTGGAAATCCTCATCAGTGGCATAGGTCTTTGAGCTGCCCAACATGGCAGAGGCCCATGTAGACCCTACAGTCTGATGTACCAGGAGAGCTGGAAAGTGTCATAAAAGTACTCCCATGCTCTTCTTTCCCCAAGGGAAATTCCCTTTTCCCTTATCTGTCTCTAAACAGATAAGGTATCCAGCCAGCTGTGACTCACAATAGAAAGCCATAAGAAATGCAGGAGCACGTCGTGTTTTCACCTGACTTGCAAGGAGGCCATCACTATTATTTTCCAGCAGCCTTCAAGTCTCTTCCAGGCCACTGATTAATGAAAGTAAAGAATTCACTAAAAAATGCAATGCAACAGATTGCAAAGCAGAAAGCACATAGAGTTAGGGATGAATTAAAACTGATTTTATTAGACCAACAACCATCACTCCAGCCCATCTGATCTTTTTTCCAATGTGCCAGTCCAGGAAGTAAGCTTGATGATGACTGAAACAAAACAAACAGGTATGTCCTACTGTCTCGTACTGTTATCACTCTTCTGCTGCCTTCCTCTGTCTCTTACTTAGAAGACTGTCTACTAAGACTCTCTCCTATTGTCTACTACTCCATG
This sequence comes from Mesitornis unicolor, assembly GCF_000695765.1. Classification (NCBI taxonomy): domain Eukaryota; kingdom Metazoa; phylum Chordata; class Aves; order Mesitornithiformes; family Mesitornithidae; genus Mesitornis; species Mesitornis unicolor. The sequence continues at coordinate 47,572 of NW_010194333.1, read as the reverse complement.
TAATTTTGGTGCTAAGTGATAAAAATGCAGCGAGAAGGGCAGTCCCTGCTTTTATTTATCATCATATGCGAGGCTTTTCATGCTAAGCAATATCAGAAAATGCAAAGGAATAACCTAGAGAGCAAATACGTTCTTTCCAGATTTGCAAAATGTAAAGATAAATCGAGGTTCAGTTAACTGTACGCTGTTGATTAGACAAACCTGCCAAGACTCAGGGTGGTAGCAAACATAGGTGTGTACAAGCATGTTGTAAACCTGTAACCAGCTGAAAAACAGCAGCATCACAAAGAAATACCACTCTGAGAGTTACATCAACAGCACAGTTGCCTAAGTGAGCGCTCTTCTCAGAAATACTCAGAGGATTTAGATGTCTGAAAGCCTCCAGAAGTGAAGGGCTTTGAGGTGAATCCAGCTGATATATTTGTTATATGGTGCCAGCATAATTTCCCCAAACGGCTAAAGAAAGGGGGAAGCATGAAAAGGGTCAGCTGGGAATATATGTGCATGTGAGGGAGGGGGGCAAAGAAAAGGCAAAACTAGCTGAGAACAGGCTCCATTTAAATTACATACAGACCTCACACAAAGCACAGAGAATTGGTCAGTAGATTGAAGCCATCTGGCTGGAGGAGCCATAAGAGGAAAACCCTGCTGGAGATCACATCCCATCATGGTCCAACATCAGAGCACAGCATGGGCTTCCCCCACTGTCATCTCATGGAGCTAAATATGGGAAGAAGAGCAAGAAGGGGACTGCAAAGTTCATCATTATGACAGAGCCTCCACTCTTCTCGCAAAGTATAAACCCAGCTGGCACCCCCTCCTGCAAACCATTTCAGTCTTGACTCTATGCCTTGTTGCAAAAATCTCACTTCACTTACAGCCCAGGTGTTTGGTTCCCGGCTGGAGCAGGCTGCAGAGCCTGCCCTGTGCTCAGCCAGCCTCATGTAAATCTTGACCAGAGTGATCAGAGGCTGAGTTTGTGGATCCTCCTGCACTCAAGAGACAGGGATGTGAAGTTTACAGACATCCACACAAAATACTCCATGAAGCAGTTCCTACAGCAATACATCAATTTGCCAGAAGGCAGGACAGGGCATCACTGGATTTGCCTGCACTGTCCCAAGGCCTCTCTGGTAAACCTCAGGCCTTGGTGGCAACAAGAGAGAAACTGAGTCAAGGTTATACGTGCTGCACCACAAAGCACTGACACACACAGTTGGCTTCAGGCTTTCGTGACTCCCCAGGGAAAGACCACCCCAGGGCGATCCTCGTGTGAATGAACCAGAGGACTCCAGGTCTCCTCCTGCTCATCCTCGCCATTTACAAGCGCATCTGTTGTTGAAGAACTCAGCATCCATTACAATCCAGCCTGGAAACATCTGAACAACATTTTTATTATAAAAACATAAACATGTTTTTAAATGTATAAAACATATTTTATTTTTATGGCCCAGATAAACCCTCTGACTTCAGTTAGTGCAAATTAACACTGCTCATGTTTCAGAACACTGGAATCTGAACATTCAACGATGTGGTGCTCTTTATGCCTACCGTCCCTTACAAATTCAGTGGTTTTCATTGTCTGTTTTTCTGAAGTCCCTTCTTCACCTGGGTTGGGAAAAAAAAAGGCACTTAACATCTGGAAAAATTAAAGCTTTGGAATTTTGCTGGTCTGATTGCCATGGTGTTGTTACAGAGTTTTTGTTCCTTATGATTCTCCCATGCAGTCCAAATATTCATTGCCAGAGATCAAATCTCAGTGCAAGTGGTTCATTTGTTTTGCATCATTTTGACTTGCCCATATGGAACATTCCCAGAATGTCAAAAGTCATTAATATTTTTTAAACACTGACAATCTCAGAACTTATAATTTCTGTATTAAAAGTTATTTTCAGTGACCCTAAAGGTTTCTCCCTCTAACAAATGCCATCACTGAGGTATTTCAGCTGGTGTCAGCAATGCCACAGATACTGGGCATAAGAACAGTAGCAGTGAAAATATATAAGGAGAGGGGTGGGGAGAGAAACAGAGCTGAAGTGCTCTTGAAAAACAAAGTTGGATTCATTTTCCCACTGGATTTTTCTTGTTTACACTTAGCTTGAAATCTTGGAAGGAAGTGTAATGAAATTATTACTTGGTTGTTTTACTTTGAAAAAATAACCATATCCACTGGGAAAATAAGAAAACCTTAAAAATATAAACAAGTTATTTTCAAGTGAGTGCCATCTCTCCCCACTCTCTCTGCAGCATTTGCCTTCTTACCATCTCCAGCCACCTTCTCATCCCCATCAACACTTCAAATTTTGGATTTCTGTTCTAATATCATTCTCCTCCACCCTCTAAAGTCGGTTTCAGAAGCTGGTTGTCCTTCCTTCACGAACACTCTCAGTCAGGACGCCTGATTCACGCACATGAAGTGAATTCTGCAGGAGCCTCTGTGCCCCAAGGGACTGGTGGCACTGGACAATCTTCAGAAAAGCTTCTGTATTGCAGTGGTTGGGGAGGATGAGCTGCATTTTTGGTGCAACACAATTGTTATTCCTTTCTCTTATTCAGGCTTAAGTGGGTTTTGTCACTTTGGGTTCTTCACAATCGGAAATTTAATTTTAATTATCCAGCTATTTTTTATTTCACTATAAAATATCATTGTAATATGCTCCTTCTATGTAAGGACTACCCAACAGGATAATCCTGTGAATGGGACCTTCTCACCACAACCAAGTGTCTCCAGAACAGTTCTCAGGATCTGTAGTATTTAATATACTTACATAGCTAACAGGTCATTTTGAAGAGCTCACTAAATTTCCTCCTTTAACATCCTGGATGATCAGTTGTTGGACTTGAACACATTTCTTCTGCTTTTGATCACCCAACATCAAATGACGAGTCATAATGAAAATTCTAGACATTTTGCAACCTTCTCGTCACCAGATTCAGAGGGATTCCTAATTTTTCAAGAAGGGGGAAGGGAGACAGGCTGTTGGATGGAAAGTGAACACTGACCTGCACTGACCCCTTCTGGAAAGCACCAAAAATGTACCATTGGAAACAAACCTGTGCGGGTCTGGGGGGCACGTGTGGGAACTACATGACCTAATAGCTTTTTCCATCTTGATTTCTGTGATTTTTAATCATGTTTGGTTGGAACAGCCTCAGCCTTCATAAGCTATTTGCATGGGTAAGGCTCTGGAGCAGATATCCATGTCACCCATTAGCATCCAGTGGACCAGAAAAGGCCCAAAGGACCAGAACAGTTTATTTGTAGTTGGAAGCAGAAATTGTAATGTTATAGGATATTAGAAAAATAGCAAAACATATTCCATTTTTCAGACAAGAACAGAGTGCAAATTAGTACGACAAGAAAAAATGGAGCCTTATAGAACATCTATGTCTAATTCCAAAGCGGTTCAAAAAAAGGGAATACCATTTGAGAACAGTCCCATAAACTCTCTAGAGGCCACAAGCAATTAGGACATAAGTTTCTCATCTAAAATACTATACTCCCTTGCTCCTAACCAGACCCACACTTGGGAGCGCAGGTTTAATTTTAATTCAGAAGGAAAAGGAATCATTCTTCAATGGCCTCACGTGACATCCCGTTCTGTTCCTTGGAAATATCCAGTTCTGTCTAAACTGGACTACCCTCTGCAGTGCTGACAAATCGCAGGCCACAGCTGAACTGACTCGCAGAAATTTCTTTTCTCTCTTGTATACACGGTCATCATATTTAGGGCTATTTTTCTTTTCCCCTGAATACGAGGGCTTGATGAAATAAACACATTCAAAAATTATCTGCAAGAAATCAGAAATATGTCAAATTTCCAAACTTGGAAAGAGATGATGGGCTTCAACTCAAATTGGCACATGCTTTGTTTGTGTCCTTGGGACGCAATGGTCTGCATTGCTAACAGTTGTGGAAAATACTCAGAAGACAAAGAAAACATCTCGGGAGAAGAGACAATTTGCTCAACCAAGAGACTGCAGGTTTTTAAGAAAGCAACTGTCTTCCTTCTTTGCACTAAATTATGTGCCATTTAAATTCCTTTAGAGACAACATTTGTTTGAAGGTGAGGTGAGCAAGCAGAGTACTTGCTGTACCTGAACTATCACCATGTTGCTGGCCTCTTTCTGCTTAATCAAAGACCCTAGTGCTGCTTAAATACCTTCATCAAAAGTCCTATCACATGAATAAACTCTTGAACGGGCCCTAACCCTTTGCCTACATCTCTTTAGCATGGTAAACCAGCACTGTGCTTACCAACTGCTGGTTCCTATCCCATGAAGAAAGCCAGCCCTTTAGTTTTCCCCATTGCAAAAGGCAAGGAAGCCAGCAGACGAAATTGCATCTAATTTAAGCCATTGAATAAACACTCCTGTCAGGTTGTTGCAGCCAAACTCCTTCTGCTAGGATAAAACTCTTTGTGTAAAGAAGAAAAAAAAATCATAAAAATGTGACATCACTACACCACTGCGCCTAGCAATGTTCCTTCTCCTCATAAGGAAGTTATCCTTACACTGGATAGCAGTAAATATTTTGTTTGGCTTTTACATTTAAGCTGTTGGACAAGCTAAAGATTACCCTGCTTCTAGAAATCATTATATAGCATAGTGCGGCGAGAGAGGAAGAGACCTCTTCCGGCAAGCATTCTTACTCAATTTGTTCTCTGAATAACTGGGATGGCCATTTTCATTGCTTGGCATAGAGCACAGGAGTCTGGACAGAAGCCCTGCCTTCATTCCCACTTCTTCAGAAAGTCCCAGAGTTAAGTGCTTAGATCTACTGTGGAGAGAGATTTGCAAACTGGACTGTAACAAGAAGCATATGTAACACACAAGCGGAAGGAGGTGGAAGACCTCCTATGACAGGAAAAATCAAATTTTATTTTAAATTAAATTTTACATTCTGGTCACAATTTGTATTTTACACTGCATTTTAGCCAGAAACTCAGAAAAATGCACAGAACATCTTGCATGAGCACCGCTGATCACTGATGAAACAGAATGGCACAAATGTCCAACAATGCACATGACTTCCAAGGCATTTTTATCTCACTGTTAGTTTTGCTTCTTGGATTTTTTTAAAGAGCTGAAATTGCAAAGAGAAAGCAAACAAGCACTTGGGGAAACCCCATGAATGACCTTTGCTATCAAGTACAGTACAACTCAACCGTTAAGTACACTTCATGCAGATACAGCATTACCATCTGAAACAAATGGTTTGCTCTTATCTAAAGCCCAAGCTATCTGACACACCGCCCTCAACTGGCACCTCTAGGCTATGTGCCACCAAAGGCAGGTGGAAGAAGCTAAAAAATTAGGTATGCTGAGAAAGATGATGGGGCAAGTGATCTCTCAGCAGCCTACAAGATGACCAAGACCTGCCAAAGGCAAGTGATAAAAAATGGAAAGCATCTAAACTGGACCAACTGGTTACAAAAGTCAAGTCTACAGCTGGCAACATGCTGCTTCAAATCTTCACCTGTCAAATTACTGAAGCCAGTACAGAAACATGCACAGATCTCAGAATCCTTGACAGATACAGACGTGAGGCAGCCGAATTTGAAACAAGCCCCTTCTCTGCACCCCACAGCTGGCCTGAAACACCCCCTGATGCGGAAGTCATCCCAGAGCCCATCCAAACAGAGAAGCCATAGTTTAAGCTAAAGCACCTCTTGCTCTTCCTCTCACTGGAGAGCCAGGAGAGACTCGGGAGCTGTGGCAGGAGTGTAGCTCAGACCTCCATAACACAAAGCCAGCACCACCTGGATTCACCTTCACCCCAAGCTGATACAAGCTCAAAAAAAAAAAATCAAAACCCCAAAACAAACAAAACATTTTAAACCAAACGGGCAAATAAATGAAAAAAATAAAGAAAACGACCCCAGGGGGAAGATGCTGAGCAGAGTAATAACAGCCTTCCGCCTCGCCTCTTCCCTCAGGTGACAGGGGCGGGGGAGAGCCGCGCATAAAAATGGCGCCGGCAGAGTCCGTCTTCCCGCCAGCGGAAGCGGGAGTGACGGCAGAGCCGGCGACGGCAAGATGGCGGCGCCCAGCCTGCTGCGAGGAGGCTTCAGGCGGTTGTTCAGCGGGCTCTTCGGAAACCGCTGGGCTTCGCCGCCGGCCAGAACCCTCCGGGAGGGTGAGTCCGGCGGCTGCCCGTTGCCGCTCGGTGCCCCGTTGCTTCACCGCAGTCGGCAGAAATGGCCGCATTCACTGTATTTGACCTTCCCCCCCCCAAGTACTGTTTCTTTTAGGCTGAATGAGTCTCATTTTGTCCTCCCATCTCTTTTTTTTTTTTTTTTGCAGTCGTGGAGGTGACTGAAGGCAACACAACCACAGTAAGTCCCTGCACCCCTTTTCTTCCGTAGCTGCCCTTGCTGTCACCTCTCCCTCCTTTACTTTCTCTGTGTATGTGTGTCTCTGTGTCTGCCTCCCCCGCTGAAAAACAGAAGGGCGAAAGGGGTACTTTTCTGCCTCACAGGCATCCCAGGGTGTGAAGGCAAAACCAAAGTAGCAGTGCGTTGTGAGTCCGGGTGAGACAAATTGAGGGTTTGGCTGCCGAAGGTTGGGATTGTCACTCTGTTGCTTGCTGGTGATGGGCACCTCCACTCAGAGCCACCCAGCAGCACCAAACCCCTCACCACAGCCCAGTAAAATTGGAAGCCCTGACCAGAGACATTTGAGACCCAAGATGCAAGAGGCATTTCTTCAGATGTGTTCATTTCTTGAAGTAATTGGACACTTGGCATCATCTTGAGTATGGGCAGGCACAAAGGAGGTTTGCCCAGTGGGTTTGTCACTTGACCTGGGCCAGCAATGTGATGTGGCATTGCAGGATGGCTCTGTACCAGCTGTGTGCCACACACATCACTTGCCTTTGATCCGTGTTGTGTTGTGTTTGTTAATCGCTGTGTGTGCCCTAGTGACTGTAGGTAATCAAAAGCTTGTAAAAAATTTCAGTGAAAGGAGTATCATCAAAGCGAGACCTTAAATACTGAAGGAAAACTGCTTCTGAAAATAAAACAGAAGGTCTGAAGTAACTAATAAAGAGTGTTTTCTCAGCTATAGCATAAGACAGAAAGGAAGAGACCAAAGCAGTAGAATTAGAATTTTACTTAGAACACCATCTGATCTCCTGCACTGTATCAGGAGAATTGCTGTGGGTTTTTTATTTGTTTGTTTTAGAGGAAACACTGAAGTTACAGAAGGGGAGGAGACTGCTTTATTCTGCTTACATTATACATGCCAGTAGCAATCTATGCATTGGCTGGCGACAGATAGCACAAATATTTCGAAATGTGTAAATACATTGAGAAGAGTGGAGCAGGAATTATGTGGGAATAGCTAGAAGACAGTGCACTAAATGCTAATCTATGTACTTAAATAATGAGGGGACAGACACTTTTGCTTGCTAATGAAACAGACAAAAGCTGGTTGTTCATGCCTTTGAAAGTCTGAGTTTCCTTCTTGTCATATTCGTATTAGTGGACATTGTCATATTTGAAACTTGAATGGAGCAGGCTATTTATTTTAGATATAGCAAATAGAGATCTTGCTAACTGCCATATTCTAAGGCTGTTGACAACAATAAGTGAGGTGGGTAGGATGGAAAGTCTCTTTCTTTTCTTCAAGTGCCAGACTACTAATCTTTGCCCAGAGACCTGAAGAGAAGAGCTTGCAAGCATGCCCTGAAGTTGTTTTAACAAAAATGAGGGGGGGGTGTGCACACAAACACAACGCACTGTAGATTGCTCCACTCTGCACTCAGAGTCCCAATACATTAACTGAGGCTTGAAGTGAAAAAGCTGTGCATTGCAGTAGCAGAGCCCTTTACAAAAATAATTCTTCCTGGCTGATTGTAAAAGCTTAAGGGAGATGTGGATATTCCTACTGTATAATACCCTAGCATCACTTTAGCATCCGTCCATGCCCCTAGATGAGGAAAGGCTTGTAACAAGTGGTGTAAATTGACCAACTAAAGGGGCTGATACATTTCTCAGCGTATCCACTGGTCACTCCATTTATCCTACTAAATCTGGTTCACCCTTTTCTGAATCCATCTCTCTGTATGTCCTTGCTTTTATCAGTGTTGAAGGAAGTGCTGGACATGAACCAGATAAATGAATCCCAGAGAAATCTGGATTTCATCACTATACTGAGAATGTAGAGCCCCTGTATTCCGTCTTAGCTCTCTTCGAATAACAACTGAGTGGGTTAACAATATGAGAGTCCTAAGTAGTTTGTGAATAATTGCCTAAAACTCTACACTGAAATTTTTCTCAAGCAAAATTGATACTGACATAGCATTTTGAATCTTTATTAATTTCCAAGATGGAATTACAGTTGAAGTACAGTCTGAAACCAGGCTGGCAAGAATCAAGACCAGATATACCAATTTCCCAGATAATAACTTTACCAATGAATAGAAAAATGGATACTGGGCTATATTTTATATTCATAGTTACTTTTTTGTTTTTGTAGAACTGCCTGTTCTACTTATGGGGGGAGGAATCTTACTTTAAAATTGACAGTCTTCTCTCTCTGAAGTACTGAGGTCCTTGAATTACAAATAACATCTCTGTTTCCATTTTGCCATCACTAGACAAGAAAGACACAAATCCATGGTATAAAATAGTTCTGACAGTTCAGATGGATGCCAATGTCTCATGCATGCTTACAGAAAATATCTTGCTTTTCTCTTCCCAGGTTTTCAGGCACAGAACCTGACAGTTCAGTCTAAATCAGTGAGCGCTTTTCATAAAAGTAATATAGCATTCCACTGAAGGTTTCTTTTTCAACTCTGGTGCTTGTGCTGTTTGAGATTGTCAGTTGGTGTTCACAATTTGGTTTTAATCTTAATTTGACCAGAGGGAACTTCCAAAATATTTTGGAGGAAAAAAGCAGCTGAGTTTTATTGTCTTTTTTCATTTTTGCCCATTCAGCTGCAATTTGAGATACTCTTGCCTCTCTTCATAAGTCCTCAAAGAAAGACAAGTGCACATGTAGATAGACTTCATATTCCTAATATATCTACATTCAGAAAACAAATTTCTCAAGTTCTTCCCTCACACACCTTCTACATCTCTTTGCATGTTACTTTTGAGAAAACCTGAGTGTTAGATGTCACCACTTTGTAGTGATATAGAAAGGATTATAAAATGATCTAGAGAAATTGTTCAGGAAATTAAACGGAATAAAATACTGGTGCATTTAAAAACAAAAAAAAAATAAATAAACCAAACACTAAAAAACCACAAACCCACAGATGTCTCCTAACAGTCCTTTCTTAAATTTAACTTTTGCTCAGAGTTTTCTGGCAAGCCCCTGCATCTGCCATTCTGTGACATTCTCGTATTCCAGAAACAATGTGTTTTAAAGCTTTTGGCTAAAGGGACACTACAACCTCAAGGCATAGTGGTCCAAAGGAGCACGGCAATAAATGGAATTCAGGCAAATATGAGAACTTCACACTGACTGTGAGCTGGTTCTCTATGGTTCTCTATGCCCCTTAGACTTGTTCTTTTCCCCACAGTCCGTGTATATCTAAAGTGCTTGGTATATCTATGTATAAGCGAGCTGAATAATGCAGAGGCTGTCTGCCTTACATCTGCACAATCCTGGTTGACAGGTTGGGGACCTGATGAAAGGTATTCCTCAAGTCACCGGTGCAGGTAGAGGTCTGAATGCCTGATCATTATATCCTTTTAATTGCCTTCTAGATTGAAGGGAGAATTATAGAGGATGCTGAAGCACCAACTCCTCCAAACCCCTCTGGCCAGTGTCCCATCTGTCGCTGGAACCTGAAGCATAAGTACGATTATGTGGTGAGTTTAATGAAGGAGAATTCCCCCATCCGTGTAGTTAAATAAATATTGCTCTCAGATCTACGTACTGCACTATCTGCCCCTCTCGTCTTTAGCTGGAGGTAGTAAAGATGGTTAACTCCATCTCTGCTTCTCTTGGGTGTACCAGGAGCTTCCTATTTGCCTTGGCTGATTGTGTTTCTGTGAAAAAGAAGGATGAGCTCACATCAAATAGAGGTTTGAAATTATATGCATTGCCATCTGATCTGAGAAGGCTATTTATCTCTTTTATGCCCAGTTGCCTTTCAGCATTGCACTTCCAGGAGAATCAAACTGGAATGCAACATTTAGTCGGTGGATTCAGGCCTATTCGAACTCCAGAGAGGCCAAAAGACTTTAGCGGTCAATTACATGTCTTCAAGCCCTGATATTGCTTACTGGGTCATTGTCCACTAAGGTAAAAACTGTCTTGTATAACTTTCACGACGCTTGCTGGGTATGAAGGAGAGCATAGATGTTTACATCCCTTGCAACAGAAAAAATAGGTTTGATTCAGGCTTTTTGCAGAAAATGCTAATGCGAAGTTTATTAACTAATGAGAGGATTACTAATGCTAAATGTAGAAGATGAGAGGGAAATCCTGTAGTGCTTTAAAACAAAAGCACAACAGTCGAGAACAGTTTAGAATAAGAAGTGTGAGATAGAAGATGCAGAATGTGACTTTACAAGAGGTCATGCAAACACAGAGTTCACAAAAGGACTTTGTAAGCTAAAAACCCAGTACTGGAATTAAAAAATAAGAAAACTAGACAGGAACGTGCTGTTACTAAGATAAAGCAACAGAAAACTCAGAATAAGTTAATGTCAATAGGATTAGGGTGAGAGAGATACAAATGCATCTGGAGCAAAATAAATCTTTGTGAGAGAAAACCTATTAATGAGAGGAGGAGTGGACTGAAAGCCACATTGGCCGCAGAATGACTCATCTGCTTGCATGCAGTCCTTGCACACAGGCACAAAAGAAAAATTACATTTTAATATCTAGGTAGTAATGGCAATCTTGCAAATGTAAACAACAGGAAAAACAGGTACAGAAATAACTTAAGCACTGAATTAGGTACAGACCAGGGGGCCTGGATTGCGTGTAGCCCCAGTATCTTAAGGGAATTAGCTAACGAATATGTTACTTCACTCGCGGGATATTTTTAAAGCGTGAAAAAAAAATCCAAAGGAGTCACCAAATGGTTTAAAAATAGCAAGTTAAATACTAAGTAGTTGAGAAAGGAAGGAGAATTACGCAGACAGTTACCACTATCAAACGTTGAAATCCCAAGTAAAATGGTACCAACTAGTAGTAAAAACAAATAACTTGTTGGATAAGACTAATTATGACTCATGAAGAACTCGAGTACAGAAATAGTGCCAGACAAAATACTTGCAATTACTCCAGGCAGGTGAAACAACAGATGCGAGATGTAAATGAAACATCACTTTAGTATCTTTCAAAGCCTGTGTTGCAGAAATCAAGTTCTCTAGGATCCGAGTATCGTCAGGGATTCTGACTCACACTGGATGCAATATTAAACAGTGAAGTAAGGTGGGAGAAGGAAGTATTTAGTGTTCTCTGGTCTGATTTCCAAACGATCTGGAAAAGGTGAAAATACAATTAATTTACAGATGATAATCAATTAGGAGAAATGACAAACACCATCAAGGTATGGAAAGTATTACAAAAACGAATCACGGGGGTTTTTTGTTGCCCATGTTTGAGTGCAGCGATTTCTTGGAACTCTTCTTTATGGTTGCTGAATTGTGTTGTGATCAAAATAGACCAGTCACTTGGAAAATACTTTAAGGTTAATATAGTTTTATGTGACTTCTAAATGTGAGGAGTCAACACCATCATTAAACTGGGTAGTTCTACAGATTTCCAGAAAGCATTCCATGAGTCACACATTGACAGCTCCAGAGAAACTATAAACTGATGCTCAGGGATTAAATGAGCCATGGGAGCGGATTAAATCTTGGAAATTAGTATGTAGTCTCATTTTCTGCTGTTGTCTGTGGTAGAAGACTGTCGGATGTAGAAATAACGGTGCTATCAAGAACCAAAGAAGCAGTTTTAGACAGTGTGATGCTGTAGATCCCAAGTTCCAGGATTAGAAGCAGGCTGTTGGTCCCAACAGACATCGTAAAGCGTAACTCTTATGTATGTTTGTAGAGTGAACTAAGATTACGAGTTTTCTTCCATGCTTTAGTTCAGTTTGATTCTTAGATCCTGATTTCTACTGTTCGGTATGGAGGCAAGAGAAAACCAAATGTGAGGAGAGATCCTGCAGCCAGAGTCATTGCTGAGGTCATCCCTAAGAAATTGTGGTCTCAAGAGACAAACTAGGAACGTGTCCATCCTGGCTGTCATGTAGGTTTTGAATGCGTATGCATCTGGCATGCATGTATTCAGTACTCCTGCTGTGGGGCTGATGAGAACTAGGACACGTTTCAGTTCTGGAGTAGACCACCTCTTCTGCTTGAATAAGTCCCGTATATGTTTGAATGCTTTGTACCAGTCGTGGATTTTCAGGCTTTTAAGGTGAATAAAACCTCCCTTTTCTGCACAAAAGCACTCTCTGCTGTTTTTTCTTTGTTGCAGCAGTGATGAGCAGCAGAATCTTGAAATGCTTAAATAATAAAGTGCAGGCATGTAACTTTATGGGTAATTAAACAGTGACACAATTTACTCACTGGTGGTTAACTGTCCGAAAAGTCTGTAAATTGAGAACAGCTACTTTTGTTTTTGAAGATACAGCTGAGTTGCTACAGCATAACCTGTAGTCTGTGCTTGGTAAGAGATCAGAATAGATGGATCACAGTGGTTCCTTTGAGACTGATAAGCTGAGATCAGTCAGTTGCACAGAAGGGAAAGTGCAAGCTTTTTTGCTTGGGACGCTTGTAATTGGGCTGAATGAGGCACTATGAAAAGGGAAGTGTTGAATTAGCCCCTGAGGGAGCTGAGTAATATGACCTCATAGGACTCTCTTTTGTCATGTGCACTAGCGCAGTCTAAAGTAGCAGCATAATGAGTTACTTTGGCTGTCAGAGAACTGGGGGACCAATGTCTCACACGTTATTAATCAACTGAGCAGGCATTGTGAGCGCCAGCAGGTCGTGAGTCCAACCTGCCTCTGCTGTGGTGTAGAGGGCTGCAGTTGTCTGTGCCAGTTCAGTCCTTAGCCTCTGCCGAGACTCAAGATAACAAAGCCTAAGGTATAAATTCCCACAGTCTGTGGTCTGCATGTGTCTGCCCGTTGAAGCTGAGACCTCAGTTGATTTTTGTCATATCCATTGGAGATAAAAAATTATTTTAGTTGTTGTCAGGATGCAACTGGATTGAAACCTGCAATCCTGTTACAAAATGCCTGGAGAATTGTGTATGGCTCCCAGGAGGAAGGGATAAAGGGAAAACCACACTCTTGTATAACTGGAAATAGTGACTGGCAGACTTGTCTGATACAGCCCAGTATTAATTTGGCTACACAGACAGAAATCTTTGTGTGGTAAATGAAGATTTTAATGAATCACATGTACCCAGTCAAGGATCCTGTTCTTCGAAGCGTCTGCAGATATTAAAATGCAGAGATGCCTCTGCATTTTGGTTGCCATCCATTCACAAGAACGTGTTGTACATAGTGTTTTGTTTAGCAAGTTTATCCGGCCCTTTTAGAGGTAAAGGATAAACTTGTTTTTCGTTTTCCTCTTTATCCACTTCAAACATCATTAGCCTGAGTAGGCAGTAAATATGTCATCTTGCTTTGGCAGCAATTAGGGGAAACCAAATTGCAAGCTTTGCCTATTAGCCCTAGATTAATTCAATCCAAGTTGTTTTCATCAAATGCTGCAGATTGCAGGGGTGGGAATCAGGGTCCAGCCTCGTGGGAGCTGTCCAGTGATTAAAGCAAATCTGTGGTTACAGGCTTGGCTGTCCACTAGCACAAAATGTGAATTTCATGGAATATGACGGCACCACGAGAACTTGCCAGACATGTTTTTTTTTTCTTTGACCGCTCCACGTACTTGTTCGCTTCCCTTCACAGCTGCCCCATAAAGTTGGCTGTACCTGTCTGCTTTCTCCCTGCGGTGGGATGCATCTGTGCGAGTACTCTGGGAGAGGCACCTGGCCCATTAACTGAGGGGATCTTCAGAAATGGACAAACCTTCTGTTGAGTGTGGGGCATTTTAAGGCAAACAGTGTTACCGTAATTTGGCGCTGCAGCAGCTCAAACAGAGATGATTTCAATTAAGAAATGACCGTCACACAAGGGTGTTGGTCAGTTGGTGACACTGTCGGTCAGAGACAGTAACAGCGAACGGGTTTTCCTGATATTTTTCCGTAGGGAGTAAAAGAAAGACTATCTCCCTTTGCTTCCCACCTCCCTCCTTTGCATGGAAACACTTGATAACAAGCCTGTGACTCTGAGGCGTGGTGGTAATACGAGAAATCAGTTGGACCACACACACCCTTCACAAGAGCCTGTGGCCTACTTAGGCTTTCACGGCTGCGGAGACTGGAACAGCCTCAAAGTTGCCATCAGCTCCCTTTTTCCTCTTCCCCACCGAGTAATGCAGCAGGCCAGTAGAAAAGTCTAGAAAGGTTTTTTTTTTTCTTTCTAGGCACTTGGAGCTGAACAGCTCTTTTTCACTTAGGGAAGTGACATGTTTGTGCGAAATGGCAAATGGTGCTGTTGGTGATTTGGAGAACTGGATGGCTAAAAAAGGGGATGGAGTCTTGCTCTGGTTTCCTGAATCCACTCCAGTGCATTTCAGGAGTAGCGGGAAGTCAGTGCCCTTGGACTCTTGGCTGGCCTCCTTCAAGCTTCCACCAACGCAGCTGGCACCATCCGGTCCCCTGGTTGCTGTTCTCATTGGCAAGGCCATGCGTTAGCTGGGCTGAGGACCCTTTGCTTCCGTTTTAGCCATAGATGGCCTCTCAGGAGCCTGCTGCTAGCTGCTCAGCTGTGCTTCTCTTGTTCTTTGGATATATCACTCCCTACAGTGGTTGATAAGTCATTTTGTGTTTAGTAAGAAGTTGCGTAACCTGCCATTTTTTCAAAGGAGCTGAAAATCAGTCTGAACATGTTCATGGTAGACAAGTGGGGGTAGAAAGGAAGCCAGATAAGGGAAGAGGGAAATTGTGTGTCATGATGATATTAGTGAGGGTGGGATTGAAGGCAGGGAGGAGGAAGGACAGAAAAAAACCACAAAAACCCCAAACAAACAAAAAAACCTAAAATTTGACTGTAACACTTGCCATGCTGAATTACAGCAGCCTCCTTCAGAGCTGAGCTGATCTTGTGCAATTGAGGTGGATGTATAATTTCTAGATAGCTAGGTTTTCTGAATATTCATTTTATAGCCACTTGTGATTGTTTGCTTTTGCAAGGGCAGTAACTGAAGCCAGGAATGCTCCAGGGAGCTCTTTGTAAAAGAGCAAAGATGGGGGTGGGAGCAGGTCTGCAAACCTGTGAACAACAGGCAGAGTCAGACTGACCCAACGTGAAAAGTAACAAGTACTCTTCATTCTCGCCTGCTGCCCTAGACCAGGGAGTGTAAAGTGGTGGGGTACCTGGTTTGAAGTCTCACTCTGTAGGGGCGCTCGCTGCCAGGTCCCTTCCAGCCTGCAGGCAGCCTCTGCATGGTCCAACTGCCTTAACTATGAGTATGTGTACTCTCAACCAGCAGCAAGCCCATGAACAGATGGGGAAAAACAAGCACAGTCTCCAGAGGCCCTTTGGACCAACTTTTGGAGATGTCAGCATCTCAAGGTGACCTGTCTATATTGATCTGAGGGGTACATTTGTAGT
Source organism: Mesitornis unicolor (assembly GCF_000695765.1). Classification (NCBI taxonomy): domain Eukaryota; kingdom Metazoa; phylum Chordata; class Aves; order Mesitornithiformes; family Mesitornithidae; genus Mesitornis; species Mesitornis unicolor. The sequence goes on along the minus strand of NW_010194333.1, from coordinate 31,911 downwards.
GGTGCTGCGTGGGGAAATGGAAAGCACATATCTAAATATTGGGCTGTTGTACTGTATACAGTTAATAGGACACCCGTGCAACAGCTGTTGCTGCTGTGTTTAAAAATTTGTCATCCTAGCCCTGTGATACCATCTGATCCTAGAGATCCTGTTCATTTTGTTTTTATTAAGAATGCTTTACATTTCTAGAGCTCTTAATTGGAAAGGTCAACAGCAGTGTAATCTAAATGATCCTTGAATCCCAGACGAATCCTCAGCATGCTCCAAGTGTTCCTTCCATCAGCCTGGCTGTAACAGCCCCACCTAATGCACGCACAGTCAAAGGACTGAAGGCAGTGATTTATCCTATTAGATCTTTCTCATCAGTAGTTCTTTTCTTACAAAAAGCTTCTTCATGCAAGATCTTGGACCATTTCCCTGCTCTCCACCCCTCCAGAGAGACATGAGGGAAGTTCCACCATGGGAAAGTGAATAAAAGTTTGTGAGTAGATAGCAGTGAACAATCCTACTCTGAGGGAACAAGGAGGGGGCCAGAGGTGACCTAACATATCTGTGACCTTTAGGATAGCAGCTGTGATGGCATTTCCAGTTGTGTAAACACTCTCCATCTGTAGGTCTTGTGTAACTGTGCCTGAGTACCTAGGACACGTTATCTTAGCTAGAATGTTGGAGCAAGCGACAGTGAAGTAGCAGGGATTGCAGCTGACATCATGTGTTTACAGTGGTGAAGTCAGGAGAAGACTCAGACCCATCCAAGTGACCTTACTGAGCTAAGCTGGCAGGCAGAGTGACAGCAAGCAAAATCCACTTGTCAAGTGGCAGCCAAGCTGTGTAGGAAGGAATCATTGTTTTGTTTCGCCTTGTTTTGAGTTCTGTACACAGTGCGAGGGTCAGCACAACACCTAGGAATCACAGCAGTTAAAGTAGCAGTAGCACTGATGGTTTTGCCCTTCTCTCACTCTCTCAGGATGTCTTGCTGCTGAGTCAGTTTATCCGTTCGGATGGAGGGATGCTGCCACGAAGGATCACAGGCCTCTGCTTGGAGGAGCACAAGAAGATCGCTGTCTGTGTGCAGATGGCTCACCGCGCAGGTACCCAGCCTCCTCCGGAGACAACCTCTCACTGTGGGGTACCCATCGAACCCCCTTGTGTCTCCTGCCCAATTAGTATAGCTCAGTGAGATGTCAATGTCCAGTCACCCAGCAAACTGCTACAGTCCAAGTGCTGGGTCAGAATGATGGACCAGTAACTGCTTGTTCTGCTTTGTGTGTGTCGTGGCTCCTGCCTCGGCAGCAGACACCTATCCCTGTAGATGAGTCTACTGTTGCAGAAAGATCTAGGAGGTGGTTCAGTCTCTAGTAACTAATGATTAAATGCCAGCTTCTGAAATTACTTGATTTAGTGTAAGCTTGACCTACCCCTTTACCATGGGAGTGAAACCCAGGTTGACGCAGTCAGAGTGTTGTGCAAATCTTTGTGCGCAGTACAGAGTTGTATCCAAGTTAACTGGACTGAGAATTATAATAGTCAGATTTTCATCCAGGAGATGAAATACGTTTGGACACCAGTACGCTATGTCCTCTGAAAAAGCCTCTTTGATGAGCCCAGGTGGCTGTGTCTTTGGTGTGTATTTCTTCTCTATATCCAGCAGAACCTCCTAGCTTCTCTTCGGCTGGGGTGCAGATTCAGCAATCAATAAAGATAAAATACCCTTTTTACTATGCTTTTTGCAGTTTTTGCTATGCAGTCCCAGTATCTACCTGGGTTACCTGTATTACGAGGTGTAACATAATTTCTGGATGTTACAGAGGCAAGGAGACACTGCAAAATATTCTTATGCCTTTTTTTTCCTGTTTCAGGTCTGTTGCCAAACCACAGGCCTCCACTTCCTGAAGGGCATATTCCCAAGAAACCCAAGCTCAACAGGTGAAGCGTCTGGTCTTTCCACATCTTTTTTTTAATTTATTTTTTTCAGAAATTGATTGGCAGAGGAAAAGCAGTTCCTTACGACTGAGTAAAACATGCCTCAGGCAAAAGGCCTTATACGGAGTAATCGTAACATTTTGGAGAAGGTCTATCAGTCTTTTAAGGACAAACCACATCTCATTCAAACCATTTATCCTCACAGGATTAAAACTGTCACCCATGTTAGGGTCTGCCCTCCCTTCCTCAGTTGCTCTCGCCTCCTTATCGTACTCAGTAGGGCAGTCACAGGAAGATGCCACAGAGATGGAGTCACAGCATCACAGAGTAGTTGAGGTCGGAAGGAGCCTCTGGAGATCATTTAGTCCAAGCCCCTGCTCAAGGTCCATTAGAGCAGGTTACCCAAGACTGTGTCCAGTCCGGTTCTGAGTATCTCCAAGGATGGACCTTCCACAGTTTCTCTGGGCAGCTTGTTCCAGAGAACCACCCTTATAGTGAGGGAGCGTTTTCTTACATTCAGACAAAATTTCTTATGTTTCAATTTGTGCCCATTCCCTCTTGTCCTGTCACTGGGCACCACTGGGAAGAGCCTGGCTCTGTCTTCTGTACAGCCTCTTTTCAGGTATTTATAAACATTGATAAGATCCCCCCTGAGCCGCCTTTTCTCCAGGCTGAGCAGTCCCTTCTCTTTCAGCCTTCCAGTGCCTGTCCCCCAACAGCAGGAGGGTGCCCAGGAAGGGGTACCAGCAGTGAGTAGGGGTATCAGCAGCCAGCAAGGGCCCCTCACAAGCCTGTTCCACTCTGCGCCATCCCCATTCCCTTAGTCAGCAATTCACCCTCTGCCTGCCCTTCCTGTGGAGCAGGGTCTCTTCCCCCTCCCTGGCCTGACTGGCCCCTGGCCTTTGGTGGGCAAAGGGAAAGCCTGCGGCGGCCTTCTGTGCTGTGCTGGGCGCTCAGAGGTGCTAATCCCTTGTTTATGACCTCACACTCGGTTTCCATGGGGATGTCAGAGCGGTTTATGAACCTTGCATTAGCGAGCCGTGGGGTTACCAGAGGCCATAGGGCTGTTGCTGCGAGAGCTTAGACTGCAGGGCTGGGGGGGGGCTGGAGTCTCCTGCATTTCAGGTCTGACTCTGCAGTGGAGATTTGAGGCAAGGTTTTGGAAATGTCCCTTGGATACTGGCAGGCTGTGTGCTGGGTGTCAGGCTCAAATTAGAGGATTCAACATTTGATGCAGCCCTGTAGCCGTCAGATAATTCAACTCTGAAAACTTCTTCTTTTCTGTGTCTTACGAGTCTTTGGGATTCCTTAGCAGTTGTGTCTATCTAGCAGCTGTGGGGTGGAGCACATGATCTAGTTAGCATTCACATAGCAACTCTGCATAGCAGGTTGAGACAGGAAATGCTAAATCCTGTACCTTGCTGGAATTGCACCAGGGCTCCAGATCTAATGCCTTGACACTCTTATAAATTGTTCCATAGACTTTTAGTGAGAACAAAGAACAGATACCTCCAGATACATTCTATATGCAAGTAGGTGTGCTACACCTCTAAAATTAAGAGATTGAAGTTGGGAGATTAGTATCCAGGCCCCCCCTATTGCATTGCTATTCTCTCCCTACACCACCCTTGTTTTTTTCCTCCCAGCAAGGGAATGCAGCAAGCAGGGCAGAAGCAGAGCTTAGAAAAAGAGAGCAGAGCTGTTGCTGAGGAGATTGAACAGCACTGAAATACACAGGCTTTGGGGTCTGGGTGGAGACAGAGAACAGAATCAAGAAATCGGATTGAAAGTTTTGGTGATGGGGCTGGAACTAAACAAATGAGCCCTAAAGCCAGGATAGAGTGCAGGGGTACTGCAGGAGTGCTCTCCTGGTCCCTCATGATGCTCTCTTCTCAGCCTGCTGGAAGGGGAAAAGCTCTGCATGTTGGAGCCTTGCAAAATCTTGGCCATTGCAGTTCTGTGAGAGTTTTGACTGTGCGTACCCCCACCTGTGGCTCCCGCATTGCTCTCTGGAACAGTAGCTGGCACCACATAAGGCAGGAGATAGAAATTGCTTCCTTCCTCTAGCCTGAAGGGAGAACTGAAGGGTACCCAGATGCTGAAGACATTCAACCAGTAGTTATTTTGGGAATGAAGCCAGAGTTCTTATCAAAAGTTTCCCACATGAATGACTTGTCCAAGCTTACCTTGTCTTTGCCTCTATACTTGTTTCTAGAGCTTTCTGTCAGTCCATAGTAATTGGGAAGCACTCAACCAGCGGTGCTGCCAAATGCAAGTGAACTGACAGGGGAGGACGGGGGCAGAATTGGGCTGAGTCTTTTGAGTGGAATGAGCTGCCTTGTTCAGTGCCATTAGAAGATGACAAGGTCCTCCTCTAATCCTGTCTGGTGTAATATCAGGGCTGCATACCTAATGTAGCCTGTCCCTTCACTGTCTTTCTGTCTGCTGGGTTTTAAAGTGTCAGTTCATGAAGGCATGAACAGGATGTACAGAGAGCCTATGCTAGCAGGCAGTGCATTGCACAGATAAGTGTTGCATGTTCCAAATCCTTGAGCTTCAGCTCTTAAGATCGCTGTATTGGCTGCTCTAGTCATCTTTAACTCTCTGCTTAAATGAGAGGTAACAGTGCCTTTTAGCACTGCTGCTGTAGCCCTGGGAATGCCAACAGGGAGAAACTGAGGTGCCCCATAATGTGCTTGGACCACTTGTTAAAGCTCTTCCAAGACAGGAGCACAGGTCAACATGAGTTTAACCAGCCCTTGTGCTCTCCAGCTCTGTCTGCAGTGATGGCTTTTTCCATGCTCCACCAGCAGGCCTACTCTTGAGTGTTCTGCACCTCATCCCCTCCAAAATAGCCCTCACCAGCCACGCTTCAGGAGCAGACAGAAGTGCCCCTGTTGTAGTTGCTGGAGCTATTGAATTGCCAGGAGCTGCTTGAGGGACCTTTGATGTGATCTGTGAAAGAACCAGGGATCCTGGCACAGCAGCTTGCCTATTGCTGTGCACTCTTGCTTGCAAAGGTGAAACTTGCTTGACTCTGCAGCTGTCTGGTCCTCCTTGGTCAAAGGAAAGTAGTCATGTGGAAACAAGCCAGCAAACAGAGACAGAGACAAACTCCGTCTTGTATCAGGGCTGCAAACGGAGGTGGATAGTTCTCACAGGTTGGTTAGTAGTATCCAGTATACTGAGAATTTAGTCCATTCCCAGTCACATGTGCTCTGCTTTTACTGTCTCTCCTCCTCGCTCATCTGCACTTACTCTCTTGCCACCAGGAGCTTGCATTGCATGTGAAAGAAATCTTTGCATACAAAACCAGTTGTTGCTGTACTGTTCTAAATAGGAAGGTGCAAGGTGAAAAGAATGGACAGAGCACCATAGAGGCATATAGTCTGTCTCAAGACTGTGACAATAAGCTTTGCCCTGCTGAAGGACAGCATTTCTTTCAGAGTCTTACCTGTACTTTTGTGTGCTCACCCCTTCTGTCCTGAAATTCCTCTTGTTGCCACCCTGTGAGTAAGCTGTTGTCTAACTTTCCACCCTAAATTGAGAAATCTTTCACTTCTTTAATGGAGAGACTTCTGAGAAGTTACTGTCTACTCCAGATGTCACCCCACATACTTTGTGAGAACTCCAACCATCTGGGGGCAGAGAATCGTGCACTGAGCTGAAGAAGGTTTTGCTGATGGTAGAGCTCTTGACATTAGAGTACACCATCAGGTGCTAGCGTGACGGGGCCAAGATGAAAGCCTAAGATACCCTTAGGGACTGAGTCCACTTGTACCACCTGAGTCTGAAAGGTGTTCATTGCAGGGAGTGTAACTTGAAGTGGAAGACAGAGCCTCTGCCATAATACAGACCTGAGCATTCACTCACTGCATGTAAACTCTGTGGATGTTCTGTAGACTCAGAGCAGCAACTCCTGCCTGGCTGAAGTCTGGCAAATTACTTCAGTTGCATGAAGAATCCCTTTCATTTCTCTCCAGTCTTGCAAAGTTCTAGTTGACGCTTTCTTTGGCCAGGCTTCTTCCAAGGTTGTGTTGGTGTTTTTGAGAGCAGCTTCATCTGCTGCCAAAAGAGGGACAAACCAGCCTGATGTAAAACTGCTTTGTCTCTGTGCATTTCCCCTGAGATAATGTACAGGTCAGCTGCACAGGACGAGCTCTGTGGCTCCCGGGCAAAGGTGCTAAGGAGCTTTTGAGAGGACCAGAGAAGCTGCTCCTCAGCTTTTCCTTGCCTGCACTTGTGGCGTTCTTGGCCAGAATATTTGGCCCATGTGACGGTCACCTTGTTTAAAGTGAGCCTGCTTCAAACACAAAGTGTCTGGCATGCACTGGCTATTACTTAGCTGAGATTAAAGTGTTAGATGCCACTGTATGGAACTATCAGCAAACTGTCTTGTTTTAACAAGGGTCAGGAGTGCTGCCCTGCTGCTGATCTAAGGATGTGAAGCCTAGTTTTATCACCCAGATTCCCCTCTGCCTTTCCAGAAGGTGCTCTTCTGATGCTTACTTAATGATGTTTTCCAAAAATCAGAATCGTTGCTCTGTTTTCTGAAGTGGCTTTATTGTGTTCTTATTGTTTGAACTTTGGACATGGCTTCCTACAAGCCCCAGATTACTCTGCAGAGAGGTAAGAATTTCCCTGCTTTGCAGTAGGTCACTTGGCAGCTGGCCTCCCACTGCCCACCCCATCTCCTGATCCTGTTTCTACTACTGGAATGCATGAGGAAGAGCAGAATGCTTTGAGAAATAGTGGCATGTAGATCCTGCCTTGTTCTTGGTCATCCAACTGTCTAGCACAGTGTGGGATCACCCATCCAGGATGTAATGTAGCATAGAGGAAGAGACTGGATCTGCAGAAGTGGGCATAACATGAAAGTAAAATGCCAGTTTGAGCCAAGCTGTGTGGTCCTGGGTGTGGCTGGAGATGTATGAGAACACCTTGTGGTCAAAATTCAACCAGGGAGCACTCCACAGCAGTTGGGACACTGTCCAGGTGAGACTTACCATGGTACTTCTCATTTCCTGGACTCCAGTTTGCCTTTTTGCTTTCTGCCTGATTTATTTTTGGCAGCAGTAGCTCATGAATGTTATCACTTAACTGCTTTACTAGCTATGGGCACTTTTGCAGAAATACAGCCATTGGAGTACCCACATAATCCATAAACTCTTGAGTCTACTGTCCTCCCCTCCCCTCTCTTCTGTACCATTTGTCTGCAGAACTTGGACATGGAAAACCAGTGAAGGTAACTCTGTCAATGCAGAATTACTCCCTGCAGTTCATTGTCTCATGTTTGGCCCAGTCTGGGGCTTTCACTGTTTCCACAGGATGATTCCACAAGCAAGCTTGTCTTGCAGCCAAGGATTGTTCCCTCATCCTCTGCCTGAATTCTCCCTTTCATAACTTCCCACTGTCATTTCTGCATCCATTTGTGCTCCAGCCTGGCATGTTCCAGTTAAGTGCTGCAGAAACAAAATATTTTCACTAGCCCATGAGGCTGAGGAAGTTCTATGGGATTTCACCAGCACCATGCAGGATGACAGACTGTGCTCATACTTTAGTTGTGTGTGTAAGGCCACCACACACCAGAATCATTTGGGATATGGTCAAGCACAGTTGCAGGTCAGAATTGTATCTTTGCTTTCAGGAATGGAAACCTGAATAGCTCCAGAGTTTTCTTTCCAGCATGGAAGTTGTCACATGGATAGCGTGGACTAATGCTCTATGCAGAAAAGTCACTGAGTTCAGGCCAGCATCTAGATGCTCTTTTAATGTGAATGTAGCACTTATTTTCTTCTGACAGGTCCAAACTATTGCTTAAAGCACAACACTAAGAAGTCGCTCCCTTTCCAAAAGGTCTAAGGGATGTCACAGGTTCCCTGAGTCTGGGCTCTATCAGCAAGAAGTGCTGTAGGTTGTGGAGTACTTGATTTTGCTCAGCTGCCACTCCATTTTCAGCTTCCTACTGAAAGAACAGAACTTGGCACAGATAATATCCAAGTCAATCCCTCCTCCATCACCTGAAGAAGTTGCTGTACCGGGAAACAGGCAGGTTCCATATGAACTCCTCATGAATTACAAAGTTCTCCAGCTCTGTGGACACCTCTCGTCCCTGGGAGCAGAATCTGTTTTCACTGCTATCAGCATTTCACTCCAGCAGCATGTGGTTTCTCTCATCTACATGGAAACTGTGCTGTGCATAGCATGGGAATTGAAAAGCAAAGAGCCAGAGCGGCTGCAGGTGAGCAAAGCCAAGAGGTGTCATGGGAAGGGATGTGGCAGGGAGGAGGCAGTCTTGCCAGCACTTTGATCGAGTGTTTCCTGCAGTCTGTAGCCCTCTGCCTTCTGCTCTTAATCCAAACAAAAGCCAGATTGAAAAAGTTCAGTGAGGGTTCAGAAGTTCAGCCTCGAACTGCACCAACATGGTCTTTGCTTGGGTGGCGTGCAGGACTGTGGTTGCCCCGTAGGTAGGACATTTCCCTTACCCAGCACATGGAAGCCGTGTGCCTACTCCTTGGTTTTAAGCAGCAGCCCATCATTGGGAAGGTTTGAGGCCCTCCTGCTCATGGAATAAAATCCATGGAAATGGATTTCTATGTGTCACAGAGATTGTAGAGGATTGCAACGACTGCAGGTGACTAACCGCGCTTATTTCCACCCTGTTTATATCTTGCTTTTTTCCATCAGGGAAATCCCACCAGGATTCCCATCACATCTTATCCAAACTATGCATTTGTACAACTGGAGTCCAGGAATTCTGGTTGTTGCCTGGGATCCTACTGTACTCAAGGGGGCAAGCAGAGTCCTGAGGTGCATGGCTAGTCCCTAAGATTGGCAGTTCTGCCCCTCTGTCAAAAAATGAGAGCTCTGCACATGGAGATGAAGGGTCAGGAGGCTGTGGACCGGCTGCATTTGGCATCCACATGGGTGCTCTGTCCTGTTATAAAAACTCCCCAAGGCAAACCATGTGGTTGGATACAATGAAAAGTTGGGTGACTTGGCTGGAAAAGGGGGTACACTACCTTGCATGTGCAGCAGAGTTTGCAGAGCAGTCCTGTGTGCTGGTCTTTCAAGCTTTCATATGTGAGTTTTGTCCACTGATTTTACTCTCAGATTTAAAAAAAAGTGAAACAGTAGGAACTGAGGTTAGTCAAAAAGGAAGAGGAACTTTGTAGACTGACTTCTCCCAGGGATCAGGCTTTTGCCACTGCTGAATCAAGGTTTAAAAAAAAAAAGGGGGGGGCAGCAACAAAATAGGACAAGTTTGAGTTTGGGACAAAGCAAGTATTAAATGCGCTAAAAGCAAATGTGCTCCAGGAAGGGAAAGCGTCCAAATGTCTGTTTCAGCTAACAATGAAAAGCCCCAGCCTGCAGTCCCCAAAGGAAGCCAAAAGCCTGGACCAGAGGGCTGGATTAGACCTGCTCAAAAGAGAAATAACAAAAGCTTTAAAATGAGGCCATTACTAAATCCTCCTTCCTATGCAGAATTGGGGTGTGCACTTCCAGCCCCCACACAGAAACAGAGGGATTTCTTAAAAAGCCACTGTCTGTCTAAACCTGCACACAGCATTGATGTGTATCTCGCATTCACACATTCAGTTCTCTCCCAGTGAGATCATTTATTATCATGGGAGCACTTTCCCGTAAGCATGTGGACACGTGACCAGAACTGCACTTGGCAAACTGATGCATTAAAACAATTTGGGATTTTTTCCTCCTTCGCTGTAAGTGCAGTCTTGCAAGACCAAAACTTGTGCTACAGACCTCCCCCCACAGCAAGGGGAATGTGAAAAGAGAAACCTAGCCCCATGTGCCTGTCTGATACCCCTACAGCTTCCCCCAAAGGAGCTGCCTTGTCATGGTTCTTTGCCTGATCCCAAACTGAGGACCCGTTTGGTCTCTGAACTCCCCTTGCGTGTGAAATTAGGAGTCTCTCCTGCTTCCTGTCCTCATGATGTTATGTAAGGGATTCCACTAATGCACTAGCATAACATTAAAGGTCAAAAGGGACTAATTTAATGCACGCACAGGAGAACAAGCGGTTGGATCTTGCTCTATGCCATGTCCTAGGTTCCTCCTGCTGTTGTTTCTAGGTGTTTTAACTATAATAAACTCTTCAAAGCAAAAGCAAAGCATTTTGGCAGTGGCTTCATTGAAGTGGCTGGAGCCTCCAAATATGATTCATTTTTCAATTATTTGTGCTGTTCAGGACTGCTGAGGAAGAAAAGTGCTAGGAAAACGGGCTGCTGTTATACAGTCTGTAGCTGCCCGGCATAGCAAGCTTGCTTTGTAGTTGCCAGGAATGTGCCAAATGCCTTCAAAGAAATGCATTACGTGGTCTCTGTCCAAAGTTCTTAATATCTCAAATTTGCACGATGCAAATAAAAGGTAACAAAGCTGTTTGAGGAGAGGATGACTGATTGAAGTTACATTAAGACCATGGGATTACTCAACAGAGGCATGCAAACATCGCTGGACAAAGTTTATCAGTCTGTTCCAAATTCTAATTTGTTGGAGCATTGTTTGTGCAGATTATGCTAGGGTTTTACTTTGGATCTTTATTGTCTGAAAAGACTCCTCTTTCTCTAAGGACTTCTGTTCCCCTCTCTACTGGTAGCAAAAGATTTAAAGCCTAACAAAACTCCAGGCCACCCAGTCACAGGGTAAGATTTCCAGTAACTGATACTGGATCTGAAATCCCCTGCCTGTTTGCAAAGCCAAGTCTAAAACTTCAAATGGTAAAAAGCAGAGGATATTTGCCAGACATTGCTCTTCACAGAGATTTGTAGTTGTGATGATAATTCCATTCTAGTACCTCTTACACTGTAGGTTCTGACTTTCTGCACCAGCAAGCTGTAGTAGGATTGTACGGAGAACACTAAAGCAAATTTGGACGTATGAAAATGCATGGCTAGGCCAGAAACCCATCCTATGCAAAAGAAATAACCAATTATCCACCAAAAGTAAATGAATCACTTTTTAGAGACTTTATTTCTCACAGAGTTTAGCCTTTGTAATTAGGTTACTTTATTGAGGTCAGCTATTGAAATAACACCTCCTGTAGAGCCTGAATGCATTCAGTCTTGGACTTGGTTGCAGTGAAGGGATTTGGCGCTCCAGTTTACCTACGGGGGGACAACTTGCCAGTAGCCTGGAAATTACACCTGATTTGTTTTGTGAGACTGGAAGTCAAGCAGGTGCCAGTGGGTTTGGTACAGAAGTGCAGCTTAGAAGGTCCAAAAGAAACATTTCCTTTCCAGTGTTCCCCTCTGAATTGAGGGAGTGCTGCTCATGGCTATTGCTTTTATAAAGAGGCATGTGGTAGGGCAAAGGCCTCAGTGCCTGCTCCTGCTTCAGTCGGAACCTTTTCTCAGTGATCAGTCTCAAACTGAAATGTGTTTGTGTTGTTTTGACAGGTATCTGACCCGCTGGTCCATCAAATCTGCAAAGCCCATCTGGAGGAGGGGCCCAGAGTGGTGCAAAAAGCCCTTCCCAGTCGGACACCCTTTGCTGAAGGATAATGTCAAATATACACACAAGCCTCTCTGTTTAAACCACTAGTGGCCAGAACTGGCATAGTCAGTAAGCACAACTGTTTTCCACTGTTCTGCCTTATTTGCAAGTTTGTCAGGATCTTCAATTTTCTTCTTCCAAAACTGTCATTAGTGCTCTATATTGCCTTCAGTGAATAAGCTGCAATCTGCTCCTCTAGGAGAATACAAGATTCAGCAAAGCAAAGTTCAATGTGCAGAATGATTTGGAGAAAGCAGGGGGCAAAGACTTTTACCTCAAAGGCAGAAAGGATCTGAAGGCTTTTGTTTCATTATGGTTCATAACTGGGTTTGGAAAAGGATGTTTCTTTTTCCAGCAATGAATGGTGATTCCCTGTTAACATATGTTTCTACTCAGATTTGCCTCATTTGGGCTTTTGTACTTGTTATGCTGGTAGAAGAAAAAGTCTTTAGCACTGTTTGCTTGGCAGTAACAATTTGTTTAATGACTACTGAAATTATTTTTTTTATAATCTGTACTATCCATAATTTGCAGCATGACACCTGTGGCAGTGGCAGACAGGTGTGTGTACATCTTACATGTCTCCTTAAGGATTCCTGACTTGTGCTTCAATCCTGGATCTAGCAAATACAGAATGTTGACATTCTTGATGACTTGGCCTGTTTTTTTCCCCTTGCAAATACATTTGCCATGTTCTGTGTCAGTGATATGAATGCTTCCTGGGATAGTCTGGGGCTGATAGATGTGTATAATTTTCCATCCTGTAACTAAAAAGCGGCACTGTTTCTCTCCCTGTACAGTACCTGAATGTACTTTCCACCTGCTGACCACTGCTACCTGAGAAGTGCTACTTATAGGCCTGATACAAAAGGCGCATTAAATTTATCAGGGTGATTATTGCTTTGGCTCCATTTATATCTTTTTATATTTATTTGGAGGCTACATACCAACTTATATATCTATACACCAGCTCAATACAGCTTTTTTATATACTGCTATGCCACTTAAACTTGTACTGCTTTCATCAGAACCATCACCATGGACAGGAACAAAGGGTTAAAGGATAAACCTGTAGTACCCAGGAAATGAAATTAGATTATAATGGTTCTTTTTAGCCTTACTTTTTGAAGTGGAAGCCCTACATTCAGCCTCTTGAGCTGGCCAGGATCTTTTTGCTTTGGGACACAGAGCCAAAACTTCATTAACTATACTAAGATAAAATCTCTGGCTGACCATCTCTTATTTTATGAAGCTTTCAAACCTACAGCCCTTCAGAAATGAAAATATTTTTATTTCTTCTCCTACATACATAAATTACTATGTTTTCTAGCCCAGGTAGCTCTGCTTAGTGAGCTTTACTCATGGAGAAGTCACTGGATTAAACTGTTGTCTTGAGATGAACCTGAACGAGCACATTTTGCAAATGATCAGGTGATTCCCGCAGTTATTTTTTTTACAGTTTAGTGCCATGAGCTGGAAAGAGCCCTCTAACTTTGGTGAAACCTAACATCTGAAAACCAAAACACTCTCCTCTCTTCAATATGCCTTTCTGGAGTTCAGGGTTTAGTAGAGATCCTTTACAGTATGCAGCAGCTTTCTACCCTGGCTCCAAGGCAGAAACTCTGTTATTCATGGGTGATAGCAGGCATTCATTCGTGTTGTCTCCAAATGAGTTTTTGTGTAAGCATGGTGCCTTTGTAATCAGACAGATGGCCTAGGTTTGATTTCTGACCTAGGGCTTTGCCTGTCATGGAAGAAAATGCCATTTGTTGCTATCTAAAGGATCTACAGTGACACATTACAAGGAATTAAATCTGCAGTTCAGGGGGGATTGCACACAGTGAAGTCCTAGGAAAAGAATCAGGGCAAGAGTCCAGGCACAAAAGAATCCTGCTCAAAGTGCAGAGGTTTCGCACATTTATTAGAACAAGCAGTAACCAAAAATCTCCTAAGTATAAAATCTAAATGTTCTCAACTCTTCATCCCAGACAGGAGAGTCACAGCATGAAGGGCAGATCTAAGTTCTTCTCACCAGTGCCAAAGTAGATGTAGCCGTATTGCTTGGTCATCGGGACATGGTAGAACGTCAGTCCTGGCCACAGCAGGCTTCGTAGCACCACCACAGTGCCTCCCTTCTCTAGCTGGACAGTCCAGGAGCCTGTGCAAGAACATGTGCTAATGAGTCACAGCAAGGGAGAAAGGAGCAAGCTCCCTAAACTGGGAGGATTGTGGTGGGTTCTGCCTGACCAGTTAACTCTGGTGCACGAGGCTGCACTGGAGTTTGTGACACCTGAAAAGAGGGAAGTCAGGGAAACCAGAAACCTTGATGCCCTTTCTTCTTTTATCAGTCCAGCATTACAGGCTGCCCTCATTTCCAGATGTCTGTGTCTAGTTTCACAGTAGCATATTCCCATGGCTATGATGGTAATGTCATATGCGTCACAGGAAAGGACCCCTGGAGCTCCAGACTTGTATACTTGATCCCTAAGAGAGGCTACAGCTATTCTTGGCTGCTTCTGAGTGGGCAGCAGTTACTCTAACAAGCTCTGCCACCTACTTGGTCTAGCTCATAGCTATAGAGAGCCAAGACTAGCTATAGCAATCCTGCATAGGTATGAAATCTCTTCTTAAAATAAACTTGTAGGAATAGTAGTGGGAAGAAGAAGGCGGCACTTTCCTCCTCCAGGGAAGACTGGTTTCCCTGATGCGGTGACTGGCAAAGAGGAAGAAGAGAAAGTGAAAAGCAGGATATTTCCTATCTCAGAGAAATTTACAGAAAAGGTTAATTCTCTTTAGTCTTTCTTGGATCCACCATTGAAGAGGATGTGTGTGGTAGGGGCAAAAGGATTAGTTTCCGCATACATTTTGCTTTGGCTCTGTAGAAGAGGTTCAGAGCCAGTGTGAAAATGCAATTTCTCCTGGATGCAAGGAGCTCTGAGCCACTGAGTATTTGTTTTACATCTGACACAACAGCCTGGGAACAACATCAGAGGGGAGGGGGCTGGAGCATCAGCTTGGATTCAGCACCAGAGGGCAAGGAGCTGCCAGGAGAAGAAAATACCAGTTTAGGCACCAAATCAGTAATGCCTGCAAGCAACAATGCAGGGAAGAAGGTTCCTGGTGAATCTCCATCTAAAAACAAAAGCAGCAGGCCGAAATAAAAGAAAATACAGTTGGAGCTGCCAGGCTTGTACTGGCCTAGAGTCAAGCGGTCAGCCTATTTGCACCCAAAGCCAAAATCTACCAATTCCAGTGTAAGCAGAAAGCCCATAATGCGTTGGGCCAGTTAGACGGTATTCATCCTTGTAGATAATTTTAGGCTCATCAATTTATGCTATGACTCATGCTTACTCATGTCATGGAGGGCTTCTGTGATTGCTGTCAGCTGCCGGTCCTCCCCCTCACACTAACTCCTGACTCTCGGCCAATTTTAGTCACATCCGACAAAGGGCTGAAGGGCTTTAATACTGCAGGTGCCTACAGCAGGTCTCCACAGGACATGGCCCAGGGGTTGGCTGCAGCTCCTGAAGCTATTTGTTTGGTCAGCCAGCAGCGGTGAGGAAGCACAGGCTGTTTGGCTTGCCTGGAAGCCAAAAGGGAGCAGCTCGCTGGGCAGTTGGTGCTTCCTAGCTTTCGACTCTTGCACACTTGCTCGCAGTACTTGAAGTCTCTTATGCAGTTCATGGCAAACTACAGCAGTTAAAGGCTTGAAGGAGGAGGGGAGTTGAGGGGAAACGTAAAAATGGTGGCTGCAGAATCAGAAAGGAACAAGACAGTTTAAAGCCCTGTAAAACCAGGTGTCCCAAATTGTTCTGCTCACCCCTTACCTATCTCTTCTCTTTGTATATCTGTACTTCTTCAAAAGTTTCTTTGACACCATTGTTTCTCCTGTCTCCTTCAGTCACAAGTTCCACAGGTTTGTTATACCATAATATGCACAACGTAAGTCCTGTGTCATCTTTGATCTTTTATCTTTCAAAGTACCCTCTTCAGTTGTCTGCAAACATGAACTGAATGAACAACTGCCTTCTGTGACAGTCACCAAACTTTCTGACAAACCGACTCTGGCTGCAGGACAGAAGTACAAAAGAGGCTTTCACAGTCTTTAAAGACTCCTGAGATTTCTACACTGGAGAGCTTACTTCTCACTCACTCAGGTCCATGTTTCCACTAAAGACAAGCAGCTGGAATTGTAGTAAAGCAAAGCACTACTTAAGATAAGGCAGGAACAGTATGGGTGTGTGCCATCTTTTCACCTTCATTTCCTCCTAGTGACATTCTCTGCATAGGTCCTAGTCAAAACATGAGCTACTGTCTTACAAGCAGTGGTTTCACATGCAGGACAACCCTAATCTCCCATGTAGTCTCTCCAGTGACTCTCATATGGACACAAACCGGACTGGACCTTCTTCATATCTGGAGTAAGAAGTACATAGTATGGTTTAGCCACCGGGATTACAAATTCCAACTGACTGACTGGGTCTCCAACAAAATCTGCATGTTCTTAAGAAACTTCACTACTTGGATAGCATGGAAACCCAGATGAAGAACACAAGTCAGATCATCCAGTGGCTGAAGCACTACAGCCATCTGCTGTCAAGGGACAAGCTTTCAAACAGTTTCTTGAACCTTGCCTCTACAAGTTCTCAGTATTTGCTAGTGGCAGTAGCTAGACTATGCATGGGGGTGTTGAGCAACTAGTGGCAAGCAAATGGGTCTGAATGTAATTGTGACAAATAACTTTTTCTGTTTCTTCATTGAACACTGAACTGACTGCTTTCAGAGCAGAGTTTTTGCAGCTAGAACTTGAAGAAATTATCTGCAAGCCCTTCAAATACTGCTGGTTCTTGCTGCAGCTTTACACATTGGTTTGCAGGGGGGGACTGTAAACTTTTGGAAGAGCTTCTCTGACAAAAAGATTGTGGAATGAGGAACTCTTATGGTCTTTGATTTAGGACCAGTCCTCTGAGAAGCAAGTCTGCCAAGAGGACTGTGCCTTGCCTTGCTAGGTGGTGAAAACCTTTAGAGACTATCTAGTTTGCTAATGCCTCCCAACATACTGGAAGCATCCAGCAGCCTGGGTACATGTGATAGCTTGTATATATATGTTGATGTACACAGATGAACCCTCTACTCCAAACTATTTACCAAGAACAAAAATAAGTGCCTGGAGCATGACAAGTGGGAAAGGTGAGAGGGAAAACAGGGATATTAATACTACAGGAAAGACATCTGGATTCAGATGTACTTTGTTGGACAAATTCACAGAGAAGGTAGAGTAAATCAGGTTCAACTTGATTAAATTCCCATACTTATGCTCTGGAGCAATAAGAGTACATGGATCCATGGTATCCTCAGAGCATTTAGCCAGTGTCACAGAGGCTTATCAATCTCTGTGAAGCATTCATCAGCAGTTAACTGTGCTGATCAAAGGAACTTCCCATGCAGCTTCACACCTGGCAGAAATGGGCAGATGTAATTGAAGACAGCTCCATTCGCTTTTATGCTGGACCTCTAAAGGCTGTGGTGTGCAGCTGCTTCATTTCCCTACCATCTGTCCAAGCTGCAAACTCTCAAAGGGCTCAAATTTGTAATTTAATAAATGTGAGACCTTTGGGGAATATTAAGTTGTTATACTTTCCAGCTCTTCTCTGATCCTTGATTCTGCATCTGGTTCTATGCAAATATGGATGATAGAGATGTGCTGATGCTGCATAAGTCTTCCTGTGAAATGAGGACCTGAACAAAACAAGCAGGTTACTTAAGGGCAATCTCAACTGGACCAACATAGGTTGATGACAGGAAAAAATTATTAAAAACTGCCTGAAACTAATTTCATTTTCACTCAGATCCTGTTTTCAGCCAGAATGATGATTAGTCATAGAGCTACTCTTTATTCTGCAGAGCCAAACAGCAGCAGCAGTGCCACCTTCCACCTTTTACTCATCAAATCACTGGGGACGTTTTTCGAACCCAGCTATCAAAGGTGATTTATTCAGTATACTTTTCCAGACTGAACCTTTGTGACACAGAAAACCCATTCAAAAACTGCAGTTCATACACAATGTTGGTGTCTGCTTTCTAAGAAGACACACAGAAGACATTACAATAAAGTTCTGGAACCTATCTGCTTATTTTGGTCCTTTCCTTTAAAGGAAGAATAATTAGAGCCCAGTATGTCTGTACTTATTTTTTTCCATACCTCAGCATGTTAGCAGCATTTGAGAAAATAGTCCAAAAAAACAAAATTAATATTTGAACTCATGAGACATGGACAAAGTTGTTCTTGAAAGATCCAAGACAATTGTATTTTCTTCAGTCACAGCTCAAATCTTACAATCATCTTCAAACAAGATGCTTTTTCAGGCCCACCTTTCTTGTAGGAGTTTGAAATAATGATGTCATAAACCATTCTAAAAGTATTTTAATCAGTAGCTAATGAACAGTATGAAATAATAACTTAAAATGAATATGCCTTCTTTCCTCCTTCAAGAGAAAGTATTAGAAAGGCATTTAATAATACAATATAAAAGGAGATCAGGAGATTTATGAAAATGAGATGCTGCTTTTATCTTCTTTTTTTTTAAACTTCCCTGCTTTTACAAATGGTTCTTGGGAGTAAAATCATTGCATAGGTGTAGGTCTGTATTACTGTAAAAATGCAGAAGCAGGATGCTGAGTTCAAATCCTTACTAAGAATATCCCATGGCTGTCCCTGTGCTCATCACTGCCCCTGTATCAGACAACGTCTTCTACCAGAGGCTGGGAAGCTCAGAGCATCAATCTGTAAGGTACACCACAACTCCTAGATAAAAGTTGTCAGGGAAAAAAAAAATCAAGATTATTCTGTGCATTGGAGGAAATACAAGGAGACTAGGAGACAGTAAATAAAAGCTGTCTTTCCTAGAGTTAAATACTGATTTTAACTTGCATCTGCATGTGAGCTGTAGCCTGTATTGTCCCTAAATCAGGCAGCAGAGTTAAATTCACCCATCATGCAAAGCTTGCTGAGGTAAAGGGAACTGGAGGTCATTGCTCTCACGCTAGAGATATCTCACAGTAACACTGCTTTGGTGAGGTTTCCATTCTTCAAATTACATTTTTTATTAAAGAGCAAGTTATTTCTTAAGCTGCACCCAGCAAACCTAAGGAAGCCAAGCACTGTCTGTGCTGAAACTATTGCCTGTTGCTGCTCCAGAAGGGAAGGGAGGGAGCTGCTGTGTGGGAGGAAAGAGCATGGGAAAAATATCTGCTGGACGAAGATCTGGAGCTTCCTATTCCCTCTTTGGATCAGGCTGCAGCCTCCACCCCTCCAAACACAGGCAGGAATTCTGAGGAGTTCCTTATATCTTTCCCAAACAAGAAAGTGCTTTGAAGATCCTGATGCTCACCCAGTGTTAAACCACTGCCTTTTTTATGGCCCTTCAACAGCTGCCAGGACACCAGGGCTGAATTTCAAAAGTCAACCTCCTTCTCAGCTTCTTCTTCCTTTCCAGTCACCAGCAGAAATCCCTGTCTCATCCCGCATGTCTGTCTCAGCTACGGACTGAATCCTGTAATTCACAGAGGCAATAGGGTGCGTGAGACATTTGCTTTTAAACAAAATCCTTTTAAGAGGGCTGTTTGCAGAAGAGCTTTCCTGTCATAACTGGTCCACTTTCAGTATGACCTCTCATAACATTGCTGCTTTGGAGGTGATTCAGCAATGCCTCATTTCAGTGCAAGCTTGAGAAGAAACAGCTTTAAGAGCTAGACAGCCTGATACAGAGGCTCCATGTCGCAAAAGCTTGTAGAGGGTCGTAAAAGTGACATTATCAATTCCTCTTCAAAGGAGGAAACAGCTCAAGGGAAAAGAAGCTATAGCATGGTTACACTTACCATTGACACAATATGCTGCCACAAGAGCAGGTTATAATACGTTTTGCTGCCATCAGTCCTTAGTGAGAGTGAAGCACCGAGTTATAGGATAAATATTAACACCCAGAGAGGGGCATCGTAGCTGTTTCCCTTTGCAAAAGCAGCCACTGCTTGGCTGTGTGACCCCAAGCACTTAGCTCTGACAAAGCTTCACTACATCCATGGGATTTAGTTTACATTTCCCTCCAACAGAAAACCCTACTCAGGGAAGAGCTTCCTACTTCTAATTTGCTGTCAGTAGAGAACAAAGACAAATTGCAAAGCAGAGCAGATGTAAAGAAAGGTCACTGTGATCTGGCTCTCAACAAATTTCACTACACAGACATTTCGCACACAGCCTATCAGCCATAAGAACACATCCAAACACTCTTCTGCGGGGCTCAAACTCCTTCGTGCCACTTACTGGCTGCAAACAAAATCTCTTTCATTTGCTTGACACACCACCTGCACCCCATATGTTAACACTGCTGTCAATATTTCCAATTCCCCATATAACTATTTAATAATAATTAAATAAAAACACAGACTGGTTGCAGGTTCAGTACTATTTTTAAAAGCCACCAGAGCCAGGAAAGCACAGCTTACAAACAGTCAGATGCTGCCAAGTGGCTCTTGCGTGGTCCTAATGCCTGCACGTCTTTGACACACAAATACAACCATGCCCAAACCGTAAAGTAAAATTATCTTACTTCAGAGGCTTTTTCTCTCCATTATCCTCTCCCACTGAGGATGACTGTGCAGCACAAATGATTGAGGCAGGCCTGGGCCTTTCGTCTACACACAAAGTACCTGTTTGCTTGCTGACAAGGAAGACTTGGGGATTGCAGTGTTGTCCCAGATGCACAATATTCAGGTGCATCTGCGTACTGGGTGAGATTCAGGCCCACACTTTGACATCCAACAACACTCTGCTTAATCCAGTTAAAGCAGTCTCTGCTCTCAAACCCTTATTCCCCCTCTCATCACTTCCGTCATAGAGAACACAAAAGTATTTATTTACTGCCCAGTAAACCAGGTAAGGGAAACAATATGGCTAAAAAATAGTCCAGCTAAATATAAAGTTATTTTTCCAGCTGGAATCTGGCTGCACAGCCAGCGATGCCAACACAAAAGAAGGGACAATACACAGACATAAATGAGCAGCAGAGGATGGGAAGGACTGAAAAAGCTAGCACAGAAGCAATACTCATCAAATTACAGCCTCCCTTATAGCCCAGTTATTTTGCCCTTTAGTCATAAACCCACATTAATTAGAATAGAGCTAGAATCCTTTTAACTTTTTTTTTCTTGGTTGTTAAGAAAAAGATGCCGACTTTGCACAGGCAACAGCCAGAACAAAGACTTGGAATGGGGGGCTGTGCACTAGAGGAAACAGCAAGACAGTATGCAATCAAAACTTATACGGAGTAGGAAAAACTAATTAAATCCCTGCTATTTGGATTCTGACAACTACAATACATATTGTTGTATCTTGGGTCTTCTGTAGTAAATTTAGAAATCTCTCAGAGTGGCAAAGCACCTTCCTTCTGAAGCACAGGCTTACACTGGATCCCGTCACAGTCCATATTTCTTGTTCAGCTGGTCGCTGTGGAAACGTTTTTGGAGCGTGCCAGGCGTCACGTAGCATCTACCTGGGGAGCCCCTGCATTAATCCGTCACCTTCGTGGACTTCCGTGAGCCCATTGGTTGGGAGGAAGAAAAAGAAGGAGTCTCTCGCCCCTCCCTGCTCTGAATGAAAGACGCTTCCTCTAAATCTTGCTACAGGATTTCAGGCTCAATTCAGCTTCTTTGGGGCTTTTGTCACGAAACAAATGTGATGTCTTTGAAAGAAAGATTAACAGTTTGATGAAAGGATGCAATGGACAGCTTTGTTCTAGCCTGCTTCCCCCTAGAGCTTTCGGTCACTGTCACTTTCTTACCCACAGGAGAATATCTGTCTGACTCTCAGAGGAGATTATGACCACCTTGTAAGATTTTGCCTCTCTTGATAACAAAGCGCTGGCCACTTTGAGGAGGTGATAATGATGAACAGGGGCTGGATTAGAGGCAAAGAACCTCACATTGATCTCTGAATTCTGAGAGAACACAAAGCAGTCGATGCTGGGATTCAAAATGCACCAAATACTTAGAGCACATCCAATTCACGCTCCTGCAGGAGGGGCAAGGCTACAAGCCCTGTCAATCCCCCAGTTGTACTTCTTACCTCATCATCAAGTTACCAAGACTAGTTAAAAGGGCTGAGAATGAGGAACAGATGGCACGGATTATAAACTGTCCATGTTTTCATACTAAGCTAGATATGAATTCTGGTGCAAATTACCTGAAGAATTTACCAGTTTATGAGAAGACTGTGACACTGTGCATATCCACACAGCACAGTGCAGCTTTGTTGATACTCAAGCTAATTTTGAACACTAAAGATGGCTAAGCATCTCCCAGTGCCTGGGACAGCCTAGCTATCTCTGCACAGCACAACTGCTGTGCAAATATACCCACAGATCAACTGTCCCTTGTCCTTTTCCCTCTACACACAGCCACACACTCCCTCAGCATGAAGGATTTCAATCCATATGATATTTGTGTACATTAAAACAAGGCAACACCCATTGACTTCCTCCCCGCATAAGTTTTATGGCCAAAGGAGCAGCAAGCTATTGGCAGGGCTGGCACCAATGCCAACTGCTGCACAGACAGGAACTGCCACTCCTAACATGGAGCCCTTTCAGAAACAGATCACTCCTAGCAAAAGCTGACCTTGTTCTGACTTCAGTGACACACAGACCGCCCTAGGCTTTCCCCTGCAAGTAATTTTTCATCATTCCCTAGAGAAAGGGTTAGGCCAAGGCTGACTGATGTGGTGATAAAACTACAACTTCTGGTTCTAAGAGGCTTTAGCAGCATTTCCCATCAGTTCAGCAAGAAGTTCATCTCCTTTTCATGTCCAGTGAACCAGGAGTTGAAATGGAGACAGGGTGGGCAGTGATTTATTTTACTGAAGAGGAAAAAAACTTTAAATACAATCCCTGGAAAGCTGTTACAAAGACTTTGCTTCTGTCCTCATTCTTTCACTGCAACAGTCAGGAGGGCGGAAAACTCCACCGCAGCTCTCAGTTGATAGGCAGTGCTGCTCCAGTATAAACTCATCCAAGGCCTCCGATTATGTGACCCCTGATGTGATACAGACCTAGGACCCAAAAGTAGTGAATGTACTGCTTTATTACCCATAGACACAAGCCCAAGGAAAACAGACTCCTTTCCAGAAAACAAGGCAGACCATGAACAGCCAGTCAAAAGTTTTAATAGTGGCTGGCTCTGGAGTCCTCCTGCTGTGCTGCCATGTGAGAAGTTCCAGTCCAATCTTGAACTCCTGGACTGGCTGTGCCCCAGCTTGTAGGAGAGACATCTTGTATTGCTCTCAGGCAGCTCTCTTGGGTCACTGCAGGAGTGGCCTTAACAGCCTCTAAAGGCCCCCCAGTCCACATATAACCAGCAAAAAGGAAGCATCTCTACTTTTGAAGAATGTAGGAGACAACGCTTATGTATTTTTGTATGTCCATTGCAAGCCTGTGATTGCTAAGGATGCTAAGGAAGCTACTGAAAAGCACAGTCACCATTCCAGAAATTGCCTGTTTGGAAGGGACAGAGTCCCTTCTCCATACCTACAGCTCAGGAGGTCTGTATACAACACACAGTCTGGGAACTCAGGCCATACCTTCTCCTCATTTGATGCTGCTCTTGGTGCTTTTCTTTCTCATTTTACTTTTCTGTGATTTCCTTTCCTGTGCTCAGCACGGACAATACTGGCAGCATAGTGCACCCTGCTGGAAGGTAGCAGATATGGCCATCCTAGAATTATTTCTTGGGAATGGCTGACTTCAGTTTTAACAGAGACATTCAGGTACCAGTGCTTTAACTAATAACCCACTGAGTCAACTATTCGGTTCCCACATCTGCAAGCCGACTGTTCTGATGCACACTAATCTGTTTTACTCCTTCTGTACCACTGTGTTGTAAAGCTTGTTCATCAAAACCATTTATATAGGTGTCAGGTAACTCCACGAGATACTATAGCTCAGTTTCATACATTCACCGAGCCTAAGGATCACCTCTTCTAACCAGAAATGAGGATAGCTGTGAGCCACATTAGGTATTTTGGTCTACATTTTGTCAACTTCTTTTTATCCTTGCTAAGATGAAGCACTGCCCCCTCATTCATTACGGGACTTTTAGTTTGGATTTCAGTGAGACAGCTTAAAAAGCCTTGTCCCTGTGTGGCTATTGGCAGGCTAAGAAGTAAAGTGCTCTTGCTCTCAGCTTTCACAGAGCTGGGGAGGTGCTGCTTATTGTTAAGCAATGAAAGAGGAGGGCTCAGGTCACATCTGTGAAATGTTAGTGGAGAAGGGAGGCTGGGTGAAAGTAGGTGGCCAGCACAGCATAGCACTTTGCTGGATTTTGCAGGCCACTGGGGAGATAGGCAGCCATTTGTCTTAGAGCTCTGATAACGGACCAGCTTGCTCTCTGCTGGCTAGCTGGGTTGTAAATACCTCTGCAGACACAGACTCCTCAAATGGATGGAGACAGGGGCCAATATGGGATTAATCACCTGGAGGGGGGGCTCAAAAGGGAGTTAATTAGCTGTGTTAATGTGCATGAAGATAAAGCAGGTTTGTGTCTCCTGGACCTCTTCCTCCCAGCACCTGGGGCTTTTGGGGCAGCCAAGATGGGGCTACCAAAATGGCCCTTGAGAGTGGCCAAAGGAAACTATCTCCCACTTAGAAATGCAACCTCTCAATCTTCAAGGGCCCATTAAGCACTAGCTTTTGCTAAACCAATAAAGAGCGTGCTAATGAAGCTCAGAAGCAGGAGGTTAGAGTTCTAACCCAGGCTACTGTTCAGCAAGCTTACAGAAAGGCTAGTGCCCAACATATTCAGCCAAGGAAGTAGTCACAAATCCCTTTGTCTTTAATGCTGTGTAAGGAATGCTCCCAAAACACTCCACGTTTGGATGAAGAAATAAGAGCTACAGACTGAGTGACTGTCACCTCCTCCACAGTCAAAATGGTAAAGGAGCTGAAATTATCTGTCTAGGCACTTCTCCCTTTCTCTAGCTAAATACTGAAACATCAAGTGGACAACACTCACCATGATCCACCTTGCCACTGTAGACCTATATAAAATGATGCTATAAAATCTCTCCCAGCATTAGAGTCAGCAACTACACCTGAGGGGTCTTGGCTCCTCAGTTCACCTGCCACAATGTGCAGTGATAAGTCAGGAATCTCCTCAGTCCTCTTTTGAGGCCTCATGCATCATAGTTCAAAAAGCAAAGCCGGCTGTACCGAGAGTCCCGCACTTAGAGTCACTGTCTCAGGAACCCATTGTCACTTCTGTGTTCATGTCACTGCCAATGAAGAAGCCAGAGCTAAATATCACCCTCCATGCTCTCGTCAAGTTTACAGCCAGGTGTACCAGGAAATCATCTGTTCTGGACTCCTGCGTTCCACTGCCCGTTAAATTGAACTCACTGTCTGGGACTAGCAACTTGTATTTACATTTGGCTAAAACACAGTCCCCAGGAAGACAACCAGCATGATGCTAGGATACCAAGAGACAAACTCATCCATTGCCCTTGCTAGCTGAAAATAATTTCTCTGTTAAAAATCTATACTTGTTTTTTTATTTTATTTTTTTCTGGCTATAATTTTTAGCTGGTGGTTCCTGTTATGCCTTTCTCTGCTATACTAAATAGACCTTCAGTACCCAATACTTAAACTCCATGGCGTATTTACACAGTGTAACACAGTCATTCTCATGTTCTTTTCTGTAAGATAAACAGATTGAATTGTTTATGTCTCTCACCAGGTCTTGAATCATTTTGCGGCTCTTTTCTGCAACTCTCCAGTTTTGCAATGAGCAGTAATCCAGTTCTGATTCCACTAAAACTATATGCAAAATTAAAGTCACCTCCCTGTTCCTATTTGCTACACCCTTGTTTATACATCTACAGACCAAAGTAGCCTTTTAAGTCTCAGGATCAGACTGGGAGCTGATGTTCAGTGCGTGATGCCTGGATTTCCTTTCAGAGCCACAACTTCCAGAATACAAGTCTGGCTTCCAGTCTCTGCTCTTAGATACAGTATTTTGCAGGTAGCTACATCAAAATGTACTTTATTTAAGCAAGCTGAGTTTGCCATATCTCTGTAGCCATCTTGCCCTTGTCTCTCCACCACTCTTTACTTCTAAATCATTTATAAATAAGCTGAAGAATATCAGTACTGGCACTGGTCCCAGCTGGAGCCCCTTCTGACCTCTTCCAGAAATATGATTCAGAAATCACTGAATGGGTGTAACTACTAATCAAGATCAGTTTAGGGGAATATTTCTGCAGTGCTTGGATTTATTAAAGGTTAGCATCGTTAAGTATGCCACAAGTCTTCTGAGGTAATTATTTCAGGAATAACTTATCTGGCTCTGCCATTTTCATTTTCTGATGAACAGAAAAGGTTGCCTAACTCTACCATGCCTTAGCAAATAGTCTGAAAACTGCCTGAAACAGTATTTTAATGTCTTCATTTGATGTGAATTCATATTCTTTCCAAAAACAAATTAGAAAAAAAATATTGAGCATTTCTACCCTTCCACATTCTTATCAGCCTTTTTACCATCACCATTCAGTGACAGTTTCCAGTAAGCTCACTGCACTTTCTTTTCCTCTCAGTATACTTGAAAAAATACTCCTGACAGTTGTAATGGATTACTCCAGGTTATCCTGGCTTCCTCTGTCATTTTCTACTTATTATCAGCTCCAATTTATATCAATCATTAATTGTTCCCAACTTTCTGCATTTCCTTTTACTATTTTTTTGGGTGGGAGAGATCTATTTGGTTTGTTTTTTTTAAAATTTTAATTCCTACTTTTACTTCACCAGTGAACTGTGGTAGGCTTTCAGCCAAAAGCAGCTATTTTTTGACTGGGAGACACAAACCCTTCTCATAGAAATTCTATTTCCACTCATATCTTTTCCTATCTATGTTTTTCTTTTCCTTTGCCTCTGACAGACCTCCCCTCCTGCATCAGTTCTTAAAAGTGCTCTGTTGGTGTCCCTAATCTCCATATCAAAGTGATCTGAATCAGTAATCTGTAACAAACCATCAGAGACAAGTTATTGCTTTTCTGAACTGCAGTTGGAAAATGCCAAAGAACTGAATTCTCCATCCCCTATTTTGCTTCCTCCCAAGCTTTCCATTCCACACTAGTACCTTAGACTTTTTCCCATCCCCTTCCTTTATCCTTGCAGAATGTAGCATTGCCTGGCAATGGTCACAGTAAAATCATCCCTCCCCCTCCGTTTTCACTTTCCTCATCATGCCAATGCCTGAAAAGTGATTACTATTTCATATCTACACAACATGAGGCCATGAAGTGAAAGTGCTGTAGGCACGCCAGGAATTATTGCTATTTGCTTTGCCATTCCATTATTTACAAGCTCATGTAAAACTGCCACAACTCCAGTTCCTGAAATGCTACTGCCCAGGGTGCCAAACTCCATGCAGCAGAAAGGACCAGGCTGGCAGTCTGCCAGCAGCTGAAAGGCTACATCTAATTGTGCATAAAGTTGAGCAGATTGTCTGCTTAGACTAGAGCAAACAAGCTTATCTTTAATGCAGACATATGGCCAGCAGAACCTACAGATCCCAGCATGCAATGTTCTGGCCAGCTGGCCATTTGGATCAGAATGAAGCATTACGTGATCTGATAGCGTGGTGACAGAAGATCAGTATCGCAACCCCTCCATGTTCAAAAATCATGAGTCAGGCCACTCAAATTCATTAGTTTGGTTCAGAGATCTGGAGATGTTAAAGGAGATAAACTGATTGAATCTGCTTTTGAGACATGGTTCATGTTCTCCCACTTTTCTACATAATCATTTTAAAAAATAATTGTTTTAATAAAAGCGAAGCCACACAGTCACTCGCCTCTGGGAGCTGAGACACTAAGAAAAGACACAGACTCACGGTATGGTTGGGGGGAGGAGCACCAACATATTCTGAACTCTTAAAATGCACAGATAACCCAACAGATAGACACAGACAGAATCTGGAACCTGCAGTCACCATAGATATCACTGGTAAAGATAAGAGCAGCAGACAGTTTTGTTACAAAACTCCAGGTTTTCCAATCCTGCAATAAACTCTGCTTTTACCATTGTTTCCTTTATTCAACCTGGTTTTAACTTCCTTTCTTCCCACCTCTCAGCTGTCATATAAAATCTTCTCTCTGCCTCCAGCTTTCCATTCTGCAAGACACCTCTGCTCTCTCCTGTAATGACACACCATACATTTTTTGACAGTTACCCCCCTGACAACCATCACAGATGCTCAGTCTCCAATTAATAAAGAAAACTATTCTAACAGAGTTGTTACTTTTAGACAGGTTAAAAATCAGTCCTTAATCACTGTCTTGTTCTTTAGCTCTTTAAGATGCTTGAGGAATTCTAGCCAATGCAGGCTAGAAGCATCACTCAGATGTCGCATCTGCTCTGGGTCAGGACCAGCATGCACTGGCAGAGTTGAAGGAAGGCAAACCAAGAACCAGAGTTTCAGTGCCTTGCAACCTGGAGTGAGTGACTTTGGCAGAGCCATGCTGCTAAAAATCAGCAGAAATCCTGTGTCTGCCCTCTGTTCTTTTTTTCACTCCACATTTTCACAAGCAACTAGTACTTTAGGCAACCTGAATGCTTGTTAAAGGGTGGTGGGTTGATCTTTCTTTAATGTTCAAGCTCCTATCTACGTGTGACAGAGTGCAATTAGAGAGGCGACATGTCTTGCTGATCCTGTAACCAGTTCCTGTCTTACTTCCTTTACCTGACAAGCTTATTCTATCAATCCCCAGGTTCAGTCCAAAACAGCAGGACAATACAGCCAGAGCTGCACAGACAACATGATGAATCTTCTCTTTCATTAAGAAGCATCCAGCTGCACTTGAGCACAGGTAGTCTTAGAAAAGTAACTTTTATTGAGGGGACTGAGATCTGCACCAACAGGAGCAGCTTCCCGGGAAGGGGGCAAAGGTTCATGCTTTCACAAAACTCAGGTTGCTACAGGAAGACAAACGTGACAGTGGCACAGCTGAGCCCCACTTTCTATCGGCCACCGAGTAAAATACAGCTACAAGCCAAATCTGATTTAAAGACTTCTACAAAACTGCCATGTTCATGTCTAACACACAGGATGACCTGTCAGTTGCTGGTCCATTGACCTAGATGAGAAACACTGCAGTATGAGATCTGTAATCTTTCAAAGGTGCCATTCTCCATCACAGCTGAAGATGGCTAAAATCAGCTCTGTCATGCAAATTAGCCTTCAGGCTCTTGGCCTTTGGAGCCTGTTTTCTAGTGGAAACACAGAAAGCATGGCAGATTTATGACCTGCTGCAGTGACTCTGTGGTTTCAGGCCTCACAAAATTAAAAAGTCTCCCTACCACAAACCCTAGAAATAAAAAAGGGAAAAAATGCAAACAGTAGCAATGACTGAACAACCATACAAAACTGCAGCTAAAATTTTCTTAGGGGATACCTAGGACCTAACCCCCCTTGCAATGCTCCTTTGTGAGTCAAAAGGGCCAACTCAATGAGCCAGTGTATGTAAAAATGTGCAGTCTCTCCAGACTATACCTCTGGAAAATGCAGCAAGGACATTAACAATAACATTAAGTTGAACAATGGTTTAGATTTTAGTGCTGTTTATGATCTGAACAGTCAAAAATGTTCAGAATTCAAGAAGAAGCTTGCTAGGTTCATTCTTTTTTGCCAAAGTAAAGATTGGGAGATATATATATATTTATATATATTTACACCTGAAAAGCTATTTACAGCACTGGCAATTCACTGTCCTTCCAGCCAATTCCATCTGGCACAGGACAGATGCTACTACATGCTACTCCAGGATAGGAATAAAATAGTAAACCTAGGTTCTGATTGTGTCTCAAGAATCTTTCTAGACATCAGGATGTGGCAACACTTGGCCCAATCCAAAAAATGCAGCAAATCATCAAAGAAAGCAGTTAGAAATAAGTAACAAGTCATTCTCATCTCTTTAGAGAAATATCCTGTCAGAGGAATCCCTGAAAGAGGCTTTAACTGCTTTTAGAAGTTGTTCAGCAGAACAGTAGAGATGTGAACTAAAGATACATTACAGTATGCATATCTTCCTTTCTCCTTCCACGGTGTGTAATCCTGCTAGAGCACAGATTATTCCACACTACAGCATTTCTAACACAGTTTATCAATGGAAAGTTTGAATTCAGCCTCTCAGAGATATCAGCTTAGTGTTAATGAGAGCCCATTTAGATAAAGAAGAGCAGTACTGGGTGGGACAAGAGGTGTGAAATACTTCAGACCACATAAATTCCCTCTATCACTGGTGGGGTTATCTCTCCCAGTAGGGACACCAGCTGTCACAGGCTTTACGGGAGTCAGGAGCGAATATGGCACTCAGGTCATATAGAGAGGGTAACTAGGCAGGGTCAGAAGTCCTGTTGTGAGGCTGTGATAGCCCTGGTACACTCAAATCTTACCATTCATAATAGTTTAAAAAAAAAAAATTCACAGGAGCTTCTCCCAAGCATACCAACTCCACAGTAACCCACAGTTTGTCACCTTGGTGCTTCCCAGGCTACTTCAACTGCCTTTTCTCTACTACATCTCTTGATGCTGCTACCTTTTTACCTTGTGGGATATCATGCTCCAGAGAGTCTAGAAAGTCAGTAGACGGGTCCAGGTCAGCCTTTTCCAGCAGGGTTTTATTCTTCAGGTTAACAGGCTCAGTAAAATGGAAATAGGAACTTAACTTTTTTGCCTCCGTCAAAGAAAGACCTGCAAACAGCCATTGATGACCATTAATACAGTGAGCAGGACTAAAATACATTATACCATCAAATGTTTAACACCCACAGCACAGGACAGAACCACTATTTTTCTCCAACAGACTCTACAGAAGACCAAATACTTACCAGAAATGGGTGGCAGTACTCCCTGGTGCTGTGCATTAAAGCCCATGCTGACTGCAGCCCCAGATAAGCAATGGGCATGAGTTGAGATCAACTCTCTGTGCCCATTTGGTTACATCCTGTCTCTAGATGGAAAATTCACTGCAGCTATAATTGCTAAACACTGCCATAAACTATACACAGACAAATGAAACTACAGGTTTAATGACTCAGAGCCATTACTGACTCTTCTCCCACCTTCCAGAGTTGAATCATGCACCTGACTATTAGTGGCACTGGATTCTCTCCTCCCTCTTCATTTTACCCAAGGAAAAAATAAACCTGAATTCAAAACATCAGCTAGAGAAAGTCATGTTAATTTATAGCCTTTATGATCAAAGTGCAGTTGATCCTGATAAAGACAGGGAGATTTACCTTCGAAGTTTCTGTTTTCATGCACAGACCCAAGAGGAGTCTTCACAAATGCGCCCCGGGGGATGATACCAACTGCTCTGTCTATCTGTTCTATCGTAGCTACGAGGCGGGCCTCCTCCTTCATCATGGACTTTAAAGAAAAAAATAGGCAAATTTTAAAGGCAGGACTTTCCTTGTTGTCATGTCTGAAAATAAACTTGAGGTGACAACAGAAACCACAACAGACTCATCAGCTTGGAACCCAATGGCACTAAGAGAAGGACCACAAATTGAACATTCTTCTCATAAGATGCAGAAGCAGTCTAGATTCACCAGAGAATTAACTGTCCCTCCCTTCATCCATCCTTTCCTCCCTCTCAATTAAGCTACTTATGACTTGTCTATTCAGTTATAAAGAATGGAACCTGCAGTTCCCCTGTAAAGCTTCAGACATTGCAGTGAGGATCTGCACCAATTGTGTATAATAAAACATAAAGAGTATTTCTGAGCTGTGTATGGAGTGCACAGGAGTAAATGAAGTAAGAGTTCAATCAAGAAGCTGTTGCTACGTAGTGACAGCAAAGAGGAAATTGTTTTTATTCTACCTGAGCACAGGTAGAGGAGGAGGAGTCAAACAAGGAGGAGGAGCCACCACCAGTCCAAGTGCAATGGGTACAACTGTAATGAAAAGAGTTGGGAAGTGTTTCTCTGTATTTACCTCCTTACCATCTTCAAGCAGTTTTTCAGCAGCTTCGGAATTTATCTCAGTGTACTCGTAGTCAAAAGAAGGGTCCCCCTGGAAACGGCCCTTCAGCTGCTCAGCCTGGGTGACCATCTCCTTGGTCACTGGTGGCAGGAGGTTCCATTCCACGCAGTTCAAGCTGCCATCAACAAGCACGACACAGGCCCCAGCCCGTTGAAGCACAGGGCTCGATGCAGCCTTGCTGGACCCCTCAGGGCACAACAAGGCTCCTTTCAGGGGAGCTGGGCAGCCCAACCCCTGGCTCCCCAAATCCCTATCTTCTCCCACCCAGCCCCTAAACTGCCCTCCCGAGACCGTTTAAGCCTCCCCGCTTCCAGCTCCCCAGGGAGGTGGCCGTCCCCGCGCGTAGCGGCAATGAGGCCCGGCCCGACCTCCGCACCTGTAGAGGCGGCT
>NW_010194332.1:110452-116479 GCF_000695765.1 Mesitornis unicolor | reverse complement strand
CTGGCAGCACCTACGCTGTGTCCGCGGAGGAGAGAAAGGGGTGTCACAGAAGCCCGGCATTTCCTCCCCTGCTTTAGCTCCCCCCTCCCAGCTCCGAGGGGTCCTTTTAAAGCCCGGCGGTCAGCCAGCCCCCTCTCCGAGCGAGGGGGGCTCATGGCTGCGCCTCCGGAGCGCAGCCCCCGAGAGAAGGATGCTCCGGGCGGGGGGAAGGGGCTGCCACCTCCAGCATCGTTATCCTCCGCTCCTATCCCTGAGCACAGTGACAGGGTCGCAACTGAGGACCCAGCCCCTCCAGGGACAACGGGAGCTGCAAATCCTATGCTTTACTCCAAGCCCAAAAATTGCTGATGGAGAGATGGAGGACTTAATATCCAGGCTGCCAGGATGAACTTGGTGCTTGATTTACTCCCTCCTAAACTCCCATTGACTTTACCTGCGCTCTGCTTGGCAGGAAGGGGCTGAAATATTTTGCCCTTTGAATGCAACAAGTGAATAAAAGTCATACATAGCTCTCCCCGCTGCACCCTGCACCCTCCCTGTGTTGTCACATAAATAAACCCCCCAACTGGTGTCACCTCAGTCCCTGTGCTCCACTGCTTGTCCCTGTGTACTTAGCGAGGGGCAATGAGAGCAGCGGTTTTGTGGTTAACCAGGGCTCCCCAGTCCCTGCCCGTTTCCATCAGCATGCACGAGGCGTCGCGCTTCGTAATAATGTATATGATCCTAATCCACTGCTGAGGCTTTTCAATTAGAGATCTGTGATTGAGTCAGATGTGTGAATGCGAAGGGAAAAAAAAAGAGAGAGAAGGAGAAAGCTGCTTGTGGCATGTCGCTTTCTAATTCCATCTGCTGATGTATTTATGGTCATGTATTGCTAAATTGAACTAAGACTCCAGCCTGCTCTTGCCATGACAATGGGGAGAGTCATCTGATAAAAATAGAGTTGGGATGATAAACAGAAAAGAAGAGGAGATTTTGATTACCTTCTCTGAAAACACGCCAAGCCGAATGTGATACAATGGCCCCACTGTGAATATCAGCTTGAATCAAAATAGGGCTAATTTATTGAATTTCCCTCATATATTTTATTAGCGTTTTATTATCATTTGTGATATGAAAAAAGCTGCTGAGAAAACACAGTGGTCCCTAAGTTTCCCTGAAGAAAACAGCACTCTTCTTCTAAATAAACACCTTGTCAGAAGTATTTTTACCACGATCTGTGCTATGCCAGCGGCAGGGTTTTCAAAAGCTCTCAAGGTTTGCTGAAGTCTTTACCCACTCAAGTCGGCAGCGATGCTCCGC
The DNA here is from genome assembly GCF_000695765.1 of Mesitornis unicolor. Classification (NCBI taxonomy): domain Eukaryota; kingdom Metazoa; phylum Chordata; class Aves; order Mesitornithiformes; family Mesitornithidae; genus Mesitornis; species Mesitornis unicolor. Next base: position 115,177 of record NW_010194332.1, on the reverse strand, counting down.
TTCAGGGCTGAAGGAAGGGAGCACATCAGCTACCTGAGAGCACTGCCTCTTATTGAGCTTTTCATGGCTAATGCCCCTGGGCAGAGAGCAAAGATCACTTACACCAACCACAGAATAAACACGGGAGGAAAAATAGCTCCTGGCACACGTGCGTGGGCGCAGATGCCCGGCAGTGCCGGCTGGGCACTCAGTGGGAAGGGGAATGGCCCAAATGTGCTGTCGTGAGGGTCAGATGAACGTGTGGAGGGCAACCACACAACTGTGATGTGACAGTAATATTTTAAATTATTATTCTGGGTCTGTTCTTGCTGCACGCAATATTTTATAGCTGTATGATCTATATATCTTTAACATCTTTGTGTTGGGGTTATAGAGAGGGTGAGATCTAATATTGATTTAAAGGCCTCGGACTGCTTTAATTTGTTTTGTTCTACTCTTCGTGTAAGGATACCTCTCAAATAGCCATAACTTGGATACAAGACTATTTATTTCGCCATTCCTTGTCACATACAGAAATTCAGAATCATAACATGGTGGTGTGTTTCCTCTTGTAGCGCTGAATGATGCTGAAACTGCTGACAAATATAATGGCACCAAAGTATTTTTAAAAGGTCCATACGTGTAACACGGGGGAGGTGAGCCCTCTAAGGGAGGCTCCTCCTGTCCTGTTGAAACCACCTCGTCAAAATTCAGCTGAGGCAGAAAGGATGAGTTGCTATCAGTATTTTTAGGAGGAATCACTTCTGTCAGCAGCCTCTCCTGTTGAACCTGGCAGCAAGGACTGAAGTATCTCAACAGAGACACCTTTCAAACTCGGAGGAGCCGAGAAGGGGCAGAAGATGTATGGTTTGCTCTCGGTTCACTTCTGCAGCCATTGCTCTAAAAATTGATCGTGTGCTAAGGATTAGAACCAGACTTTTCATAACCACAAGAGGACTAAGGTCAAAACCAATGAAATCAGCACTGAAAAGCAGGCACCTTTGTGTAACTTTGCTAGGCTGGCAGTAGACTCCTCGGTGCTTCAAAATCTTCCCAAGTGGTGAAGGAGTCTATTTTAAAAACCAGGAGTCAGAGGCACTGGCAAAGAGAGAAATATTTCCTTGGTTCAACAGTGAGTTGGGGCTGGGAGTCACATCCATTCCTCGTCCCCACAAGACTCCCCAAAATGCAGGATGGCTGTGCTGTGATGATGCCCATCCTGGCAAGGAACCACACTGAGGAGTGGAGCTGTGGCTCCTGAGACTCAGCTCCATCTCCACCTGAAGGTCACAGTGTGTTTTCCTCTAAGATTTAACATATTTTTTAACAGTTTTGAGAACAAGGGAATGGATGGGGGAAGAGCTGTAGGATACCACCTTGAAAGAAAAGCGCCAATCTTGCTGGATGAGGGTGGTTGCTCATCACTTAGAGTTTTCAGATCCAGCTGAGATTCGGGCTGTAGTGCAGTCCTGAGTTATTCATGTTACCATAGAAATAAATGGATCCATTTTCTGCCGTTCACTGTTCAAAGCTTCAGACTACACTGGCTACAGACATCTATCACCCCTCTACTTCATTAGTCCTGGCCATGGGGTTGGATTTCCAGTCTTCATTTCTCCCAGGAACTCCACATGCAGGAGAGACTTCTTATTTCTTTTATTTTTTTAATGATTGGCTTGCATTCAGCTCCAGCACTGCTGAAGCTCACAGAAAACATGCTTCAGCTCAGCTTCTAACTGGGAGACGCTGACTCTGTCCAACTACAGCCACACTTTGGCTGCCTGAAGCCGAATGTTTTCACGTTGCCTGCCACAAAAAAGCCAGGCAGTGGGAATCACTGCGAGGTTGAGGTGGTTTTTTTTGCTTCTCTTTGTTATTCTCCTTACGAGGAAGGAAAAAAAAATCAATGCCTTTCAAATCAGTGCATTAAACATCTCTCAAACGGGCGGTAATTACAGGCCCATCTGTTGTCAAATTGTTGAAGCGCCTGCGGCAGAGATGCTTAAAGATCTTCCCAGTTGGTCATTACTGAGCAGCCCTGGGTTACCCCTCATCGTGACGAGGCACCGAGAGCCTGCTCTGCCTCTTGGAGGAGAAAGCACGGACCAAGGGGCTGGGTTTGCTCATCACTGCCGTGAGTGAACGTCGCTGGTCCATTTGCAGCTTGGTTGGGAAAGAAAACTGCATTTCTTTCCATGGCTTCGAAGTCAGATCGTTAGCAAACTCATGGCTCCTTCAGCTCTAGATCTGGCAGACAAACTGCTGTTAAAGCCTTGATTTTTACCCAGTCTTTCTGGTAGAAATGTGCATCTTTACACAGAGCTTACTCTCCTTACAATAAACCCATCTACTACTCTCTATAGACATCGGAGTCCTGTTTTCCCAGCACTGCATAAAAATCACTAATCTTACTCTTTAAGTGGCAAAATTTCATATACACCACTTTGTACCAGCAGCACCTTGTGATTTTCATCTGATTTTTCCTGGCAATGCAATTTTTCAATGAGAATCTCATTTTCCATCAGAAGGACTTCATTGGATGGGATTCTTTTTTTTAAACCAACCCTTAAAACCAGTGAGCCCTTCCTGCTGTTGGGACGTGCCTCAATGGCAGGTACGTTTTTAAAGATAGATAATTTATTAAAATAATTTTGCCCACATCCTGCTTGTCTCTGTAGTAATATCCTGTAAGAGTCTCTCAGACTCAAGTGACGTTTGAAGAGAATTTTGCCATCATATTGAAAGGACAATGGCAGGATTCCAGCTGCAAAGCAAATCCTTTCCAAAGAATCGCTGGGTTTCATCGAAGGGATCAAACAGGGAGAATCATTTGAGATCACCAGTGGTTAACTGCAGAATATTTGTGGGAAGACATTTGTGCGTGCACATTTTCTCCTGTTTTAAAGCAGTGTACTCCTCCCCTATTGCCTTTGGAATTGTTTGCATAGATTTTTTTTTCTCTGATAGGCTATAATAAAACATAATTAGATGCATTTTCATTTAATTAAGGTGCTTGGTTTTTCAATGACATAATGTCCAAGCAGCGTGTTTTCTTCCCAATGTGACTTTCCTCTGCTAACCTTGTGCTTACGTCTGTTCGGAGGAACGTGAGATGCTGTATTTTGGAAATCAGGTGATTTCAGGTGAAGATGATTCTCTGAATCCTCATAATTTTCTGCATTATGCACCTGATCCTTACTCAGCTCTTCTGTACAAGTTTCTGTTACTCTGCATTACATGGCCATCCTAAACAAGTGATAGGACCATAAGCAATATGCAGGGAGTACGGATCTGGCAGGAAAAGACTGATTTTCCATGAAAATTCCTTGTCTTCCACCAGTTCAATGGCAAGACCATCATTATTAATCAGTAGGAGGCATGTAACCCTTCCCAGCCATCTTCTAAGGAAAGTTCACTGTAATTCTTCATTTTAGCGGTGCAAAATAGACATCCCACATAAATCTCCTCCTCCCCTAAGCACATCAATGCTGCTGAGGTGCCCAAAAACTTAAATGGAGATGGCCTTGGCGCTGGAGCTTTCAGTGCCAGAAGTCAACCGGTCCCTTTTGACCTCCATAGGTGGCTTTTTGTCGTCCTGTTGTGACCAGGAAGCGCAGTGACGAGATGAGTTACTTAATGATTCATCTTGTAGTTATTAATGTGAGCGGCAGCCAGCATCTCAAGCCTGTGAACTTGTTTGGTTTTCTGCCAGATTCCTCATTACGCACTTGTAAACACCGGCAAATCATTTAATAGAAGAGCCTTTATTAAATAAGGAGAGGAGCTTTATTAAATAGAAAGCTCCTGAGCTCTAACGACAAATATTTACAAGCTTGGGGACTTGCTGTAGGATTGGAAGGGATAATAGTGCAACGTGGTAAAGTCAAGTATTTGGTAAAATACCGCAATGGTGAAATCTCTTGTTGAGGGCATCGCTCCGGGGGAACAAGGCTATAAGCTGCTTAGAATAAAAAGTCAAGGGTTTTTTTAGTGTTTAACCTGTTGTCGTTACTAAAGAGAAGCAACAATAAAAGCTTTTCCAAAGAATGTAAAGTTGGGAAGTAAGAGAAGTTGGATGTATTACAAAAATCTGCAAAAAATCCCGCATCTTTTGTGCTAGGGTAGCATGGAAGATACTTTGAATAGCTCAGATCTGCAGTGATGCCCTGGATGCGCTTCCACCACGTGAAAACCTTAATCTGAGTCATCTCACAGGGAGCAAGGGAGGAAAACAACCCAGGTTTGTCAATGCTGATCGCTTTCCACTTCGTCCAGTGTCGATGAAGAGGTGGCTCCGTGCTGGCAGAGCTGCTTTCCTGCCTTAGGAACGATTAATGCCTGGGAGGATCAGGTATTTTCAACTTTCATATTTGAAACAAAGTTCACTCCTTCCCAGGAGAGATGGGATGAAGAAACGTAACCTACAACATTGACCATGGCAACTCTGGGGTGTTAATGGTGCGAGCTGGTACGTTAATGGTGTGAGCACTGTTTGCAGGCACTTCCACCCACCTGCAGGTTCACACAGAGTGGACATAAAGCATGAGGACCGTGTAGACACCCAGTTAGATCTTATTCTTGTCCTAAAGCAGCATTAGAAGAGAGAGAAGGGAAGGGAAGGGAAGGGAAGGGAAGGGAAGGGAAGGGAAGGGAAGGGAAGGGAACGGAAGGGAAGGGGAGGGAAGGGAGGTTGGGGGAAGCAGTATAACAAAATCCTCAACAGGAGCAGGATGTAGTCAATGCAGA
>NW_010194332.1:89422-110368 GCF_000695765.1 Mesitornis unicolor | reverse complement strand
GGAAGGGTATTGACCAAATGCTTCTTAAATATTGACAGGTTTAGGGCATCAATCACCTCTCCAGGAAGCCAGTTCCAGTGTTAGACCATTCTTTTGGTAAGGAAATGCTTCCCAATGTCAAGTCTGAACCTCAATTTTGAATATTCCTTGTGGCTCTTGGACCACAGAGCACTGCCTATGGCCCTTGTGCTTGTATCTCCTGCTCAGACAAGCTGGAAGCAGCCTTTCCCATGCTATAATATCTGCAGTATAATGTGATTGAGGTTGTGATTTCTGCATGTATTCTCTATTTCACGGCATCCACAAGCACTTTAGCTGCCTTCTCACGGAAATAACTCGCAGCCTTTGGTCCTGTTAGGAAATGAAGTCTGCAGACGAATTCACTTCAATTTATTGTTTTGCGTTTAATGAGAAGCGGATGGAAAAACAAAATAAAAGAAATATTAAATACAATCTGTATGCGCATGTGCCAATTTGTGGAACATAATAGCCTCATTATTAAATCCAACAGCCAAATTCGCTTGGGTGCCGGAGTGAGCCGGTCTCATTAAGGGTTTGGTTAATGGGCAGGATACATCTTCCTGGATCCTTCCTGGCACTTTGCATGTCTTGCTGTATGAAGAACAAACTTTACACAGGGTTTTTTTAACCAGCTAAAACGTCTCATACTTAAAATATTTCAATTCTCTCTTCTGAAATGCTCTATCAATACTTATTTAATTTCTCTCTGCGGGGAGTGTTGCGCTCATTTTGCTGGCACGCTGGGTTCTGCGAAGCCTCGGCTCTGAGTTGATAACATCACTGAAAAAGCAGCGCTGATGTCTGTCCTCACACTACAGAACAAAAGCCAGCAGTTTACCAAAAAACCCCATTACAGTGACCAGCAAGTTTCACTTTAATGTGTGTAGTTTTGATGATTTTTGAGACCGACATTTAGAAAGCATTTATTTACTTTTTATTTACTTCTTTACAGTCAAACTGTTTCTTCTGTGTTAAATTGGAAAGTCGTATTGATTTCTGGTGAGGTTTTGTTTAGATCCTTGAAACAAAGTCTCCCTCCTGCAGCTCTGGTTTCACCTTTTGATTTTCTGCTTCAGGGCATCGAAAATGCTCTCATCAGAGAGCCAAAACATGATGGAGATGGGTATATTTGTGTTTCTAATGTCGTATTTCAAACTGTGACTTGGGATGGTCAACTTTAAATGAAATCTCTTTGGAATAATGTACAATGAATAAAGTATCCGAAACTCCCACTTCTAAAACCAGTGCATTAGCTGAGATTATTGCTGCTATTAAAGTACAAGAGAGCAGGGCTTAATCCTGCTTTCCAAAACATGGCTGAGTTCTACTTCAGCAGCCTGAAAACATAATTTCTGTCCTCTTATGTGGACAGCCTGCCTTTGTGGGTGCATTTCAGCATTTGGGAAACCATCTGGGGGAAAGAAAAAAGTCCCAGACTCATGGAAAACAGAACCTATGCACACCGAAGAGTCTGGTGGGAGGTGAAGGGCTGATCTTCCACTGACTGGTCCTGATTTCTCCTGAAAAGCAGCAGATACTGAGGAGTAATGCACTCATTTTCCAGGATTGTGCCCAGTGTGAAGCATTGTATATTGGAAATGCTGTATACACACCAAGTGCACCAAAGACAGTCTTAATGAAAACATGAGGAGCCATGATCTCAAACCAAATTATCCAGGCTGCAGTACTAAAGAAATTCAGGCAGAGATATCCCTCGGCCTTCATCCCAGCCTGGTTGTGAAGGCAACACTTATTATGTCCCTGACAAGGAATGAACAAGCAGTTGTAAGGCTGCAGCTCATCCTGTCTCTTCCCTGGGTAATCAAATGGATTTTTAATCTGTACTTGCTCACTGGGGTGTCTCAGGAAGATGCTTGAAGCTTAAGCCTTGTGTAATTCCTATTAACTTATGTAGTCACCCACTAAGAAGTCATTTGAACGTGAGCCTCTTGGCCTCCAGGACTGGAGCTGGGGTTGAAGGAGGAGAGGGATGCAACCTCTGGTGTGCATGGAAATGTGCACGTTTTATGCTTAAAACCTCTTCTGTTTGGACTCTCACTCCCCGAGGAGCTTTGCTTTCAGTTTTCCATAGAGACCACATCAACAGGAGTTTTCCTTCACCCGGGGTATTCAGTGCTGCCCTCGGGCACCCAGAGGTGAGGGTGCCCCTCACCATCTCCATGGACCTGGGAGGAGCTGGGATAGCCCATGGGGGTGACAGGCTCCAGGGAAAACCTCTTCTATTTCCACTCTCACTCCCTGAGGAGCTTTGCTTTCAGTTTTCCATAGAGACCACATCAACAGGAGTTTTCCTTCACCCGGGGTATTCAGTGCTGCCCTCGGGCACCCAGAGGTGAGGGAATCCAGGGAATGGTCCTCACTGAGGCAGAGATGGTGTCTCCATCAGGTCCTTGTCAATAAAAGGTTTTATAATTTTATAATTTTTATAATTTTATAATAACTTCTTCCACCACTAAGCCTCTTCCCAGTAGGTGCCGTGTCCTTCCTGAGGTGAAGCTTAACCCCAGTCTGGATGTGGACATTACACTTCATGATACAGTAGATATTTCATCCCATTATACGATGGGCAGCACCACTTTAATGCTTAAGGTAGAGCCTTAAACAAGTGTTAAATCGACTTTGTGATGGATGTGAGCCTCTAGAGAAGGGTGCATCTACCCTATGACCTTTTTTAAGGCTTATCAGCTTTATTTTACTGTGTCTCTCCTCCAGCTCCATACCAGTTAAACTTCCCCTTGCTGCTACATTTTAGAAGCAAAGTAGCTTTTACCTTCAATAGGAAAAAAAATCGATCTTGGCAGGTAGGACTTCTTGTCAAATGAATTTAATTTGCGGTTGTAGCATCCTGTGTAAGACCGTGGAGATTCATAACTTACATAAGGAGTTTGTCGTCTTCTCTGCCCCTGTTTCCTTCTCATTATAGCATTTTATTGAAGAATCCTGGCTTGGTAATTTTACCACCGCTTATCTTTGTGCAGTTCTAAACAGATTTTTTTTTCCTTCCCTCCGCAGAACAAATGTCAGAAACAAGATGACAGATTTCCCAATGAGATTCACACGCAGTCAAGGCAACAATTTCTTGTAAAGTAGTGTTTTCTTTAAATACTTCAGTGTTTGCTGCCTTCAGCAGAGTATTTAATCAGATGACGGAGGATTTATCATAGTGATTTTACTTACCCATTTTAGGCAACGTTCCTACTTTGTGTTGATAATTTCTATGGTTTCTCAAGAACTTAGTGCTGCAACTTCTGTGAATAGCCATTTTCTGTCACTGTTTGGAGGTCAAGATATGAATGAGGGGTATTAATTTCTGTCTCTTTTCTCAGGTTTTACATCTACCCAGTCCTTACCCATCTTTATTTGCTGAAGTTGAACATGTGAATGATCTAGAAGCTTCTGTGGCTCTCAGTACCTCAGGATTTGAGCATCTTGCAGCCACTGATGGTATTTACACGCGACTTTTGGTGCTTGGCAAAGAGTTCTCCTCTTTGACAGATGGAGAAACAACACACGGGGTAAACGAACTGATCTCACCAAAGTTAGGCAAGAATTTTGTGATTTATCACTGCTTTCATGCCCTTCTTGGTCAGAAACTGGGGAGAAAATGCCCCCTTGTTATTGCTGTTCATAGACGCAGATGAAATGCAAAGTGATCTCTTTTGATTTCTCAGGATCTTTCGTGGATCCTACCACTGCCCATGCAGCCAATGGAGATGCAGAAGCTCCCCAGGGGCTGTTTGGGAGACCCTGACTTCCCATTTTGCTCCTCAAGGAAGGAAATATTTGTCTTTGGCTGAAATTGTGGTCCAACAAATTTATTTTATTATTAGTGCTGAGGCCATGCTTCCCAGCAGCTTACCTGGGCAGGAGATGTGTGTGGAAGGAGGCAACAGCAAGGGATGGAGGCTTGGGAAGCCACCAACGCACACTTGCGAGATCAAGATTCACATCTCAAACTGCCAAAGAAAAACATGTTGCAAGGGAAGAGCATTTCAGGGGAAGATCTTTAGTTTTTAGCTCAGTTGGCTCGAGCACACCTCGTATCTGTCACTTTGCAAACACCCCCCACAGCCCTTCAAGGGAGCGGTGGGATCCTGATGGCAGGTTGCACTGAGGAGCCTCCTACGAGGAGGGGGGTGTTGGTTTTCCATTGCTCCTCTGCGCTCACCAAGCAGCAGGAACTTGGTGCCATCGGAGGATTTCAGAGTCTCTCCCCTGCTCTTTTGGCTCTGCTGTCCAAAAAAAATGGGATTTATCCCCATAAAGGCACAACCTGCTCTTCCCAGGGACAGCTGATTGCCATGTCCATCCAGGACGTGCTGTACCATGGTCCCAGCACCTTCCACTGGTGTCACGAGCTGTCAGTGCTGGGGTGTCCCTCATGAGCATCAGGTCCCTTCAGAGCCAATAGTTTGTCTGGTTCAAGACTTGGTAAAATAAAAGAATGGCAAAGTCATTTAAAAATATTCAAAGGGAATAAAAATCAGGAGGGAATACAGATGATCCTCAGATGCCGTATCTGAGCTGCTGTCTTTGACGATATGGTTTACAACGCCAAAACCTCCTTACCAATTAGTTTCCCCTAAGTTTTTCAAATATAGAAAGCGAAAGAGCTCTGAAGATATTTTTCAGTATCCTGAGCTCTTTCCAGTTCAAGAATAACCACAGAGTGTCCCAGCTATTACTTCTCTTACTTGCTCCCTCACTCTCCTTTACTTTCAGGGGTCACGCTTCTGATTTGGGAATTTTTCCTTTAAGCACATAAAATAAGAGTACACCCAAGATCAAATCATGTCCATGCTCTACCTGGAGCCCTTTATACTCTGTTGTGACAGTGAGTGGAGTTCTTACTTGACACTTAAGGATCTTATTCCTCTTACTCCACCTCAGATTTATCTTTCTACTTCACCGTTTGCATTGTGGTCTGCATCAGGAGAGTTTCTCCCTTGCACCCACTAAGCCGGTAATGCAATCTATTCTAACGTTAACTCAATTTGTTTAATGCAGATAATTGCAGATAAACACATGGAAATTCATCCTGAATTTCCAGCTTCCTGCAGGACTGGCAGCAAATAGCAGCTGATGGAAACAGGTTCAGTTTCTCCCCACCTCTAACAACAGCAGATGTTTGACACAATTACTATCTATCTGCCTTGTTTTTCCTTTCTAGCTTCTATTCAGTGTATTGATGAGCTGGATTGGATTTGGAGAGGGTTAGGGAGCCAAGCCTGAAGAAATCCATGGGATCACCCTGGTCCCTGTCCATCTCCGCTGCTCTCACAGCTGTGATAGCTCAGCACCGAGTCGACAGCAGTGCGGAAGGAAAGTCTGAACTGAAGGATTCAGCCATTCAGTGAGATCTGGACAGGCTGGAGAGTTGGGCAGGGAAAAATTTAATGAAATTCAACATGGACAACTGTAGGGTCTTGCATCTGGGGAAGAACAACCCCATGGACCAGTATAGCTTGGGGACTGACCTGTTGGGGAGCAGCACAGCAGAAAGGGACCTGGGGGTGTTGGTGGCAGCAATGCCCATGAGCCAGCAATGTGCCCTTGAGCCAAGAAGGCCAACGCCATCCTGGGCTGGATGAGAAGGGGTGGTTGTAGGGCAGAGAGGTTCTCCTGCCCCTCTGCTCTGCCCTGCTCACACCACAGCTGCAATCTTGGGTCCAGTGCTGGGCCCTCAGCTCCAGAAGGACAGGAACTGCTTGAAAGAGTCCAGCAGGGCCACAGAGATGATGGAGGGAGTGGAGCATCTCCTGCTGAGGAGCGGCTGAGGGAGCTGGGGCTCTTGAGCTTGGAGCAGAGGAGACTGAGGGGTGCCCTCATTCCTGGGGATCCATTGGGAAAGGGCAGTGTCAGGAGGAAGGAGCCAGGCTCTGCTCTGGGATGGCCAATGCCAGGACAAGGGGCATTGGTCCCAAGCTGGAGCACAGGAGGTTCAAGCTGAAGCTGAGGCCAAACTTTGTCAGTGTGAGGGTGCCAGAGCATGGCCCAGGCTGCCCAGAGTCTCCTTCTCTTATCCTATACATATTCCAGTTATGATGTTTAATATTTTATTTATCCAGTGTGGCCACTAGCATAAGAATATCCTTTTGGCTACTTTTATAAGCATTTTGCCCGATCTAAATTTAAAAATCCCAAGTCCTCAATATTTTCCAATACTTCCATCTCATTACCCTTAGCGATATGCTATCACATTATTTCATCTCAGTTCTTTCTCATTTGGGTCACTTTTTGCATCATTCATTCACTATGAAAAGCATTTACCTGCAAATGTGCCACATTTCAACCGTACATCTTCCTCTCGGAGGCTGACCTCAGTGATTAATAGCACAGACTTCAAGAGCTTGACAAGTATGAGTAAAAGCTCCTCAGAATGAGTAAATGCTCAAGCATACATCAACTTGAAGAAATTTGTAGACCATTAGGTTCCTTTTTCTCAAGCTTAGTCAAGCCGTGCTTTAATTATCTCTGTTAAGCTTTCCTCCTAAATGAATTTCTTGAAACTCCAGGTCACGTTTGTGTGCTGAGTGTGAAACACCACTTTTATTTCCCAAACAAAGCCCAACCAAAGCACCCTCTTATGAACGTGAAGAGCCCTTAACTCTGCTTCCTCAATCGCTGCCGTACACATCTGTACGATTTATCAAGCCCTAATGAAGGATGCTGTCTCAATTTTGTAGCTAGCAGCCAGCTCTCAATACCTTAGATGTGAAATTAAATTATAGTGAGACTAATGCACCACAACATACCTTATTAGGTGATTTATAGCTTCGGCTGGAGGGCTTTAATATGGGCACGTCTGCAAAGGGGCACTTAGCATAGAAGTACGTATTGAAGAGGTTTTATTTAAAGCCCATTAAACCCAGGATGGATGTTCTTGTTCAGTATCTGCACCAGTGGGGAGAGAAGAGGGGGTTACTCTTGGTTGTAACACTCCAGCTCTGTAACTCTTGTCTTCAGCTAATCCAACTCATTTTTTTCTGTATATTCTCACAGAGACACACTGGAAATGTAATCCCAACACCAAGTATTTAATTCCTTTTTGGGATAGGACTTCTTTTTTTAAAAAAAAGCTGTATCTAGATAGGAACACAACTCCTGTGAGACTGCAGGAGAACATCACGTTTACTCCTCTGCTTCAGGAGTCCAGAATGGTTCAGAAAAAATACGCAGCTCATAGTAAAGACTGAAAGCTACAATGTCAGTGCAATATAAATGAGAATTGCGTGGATAATGCAGACTTTTATACACAACATATTAGCTCCTTTTACATTTCTACCACTGCACTTCAGAGTCTACATAAATACGCTCATCCGCACCTCTTCATGATCTCATTAATTGATATGATTGCTCAGCTGACAGCCTTGTGCCAACAGAAGAATTGCATACTCTGAATGTTACAGCTCAAAAGCCATGCGAAGGTATGGAAATGTGGCTGCTTATGCAAGACCCATGTGCAACTCCTGCTCTACTAATAGAATGTCACACCAGGTAGCACTACGATATCACCAACTCCAATGTAATTACTCTGTGTCTACAAGCAGAGCTTTGAAAGGGTAAAGGAGGAATATCCCGTGTGAGGCACCACTCACTGCTGCTTTTATCTGCTGATAGCATCGAAAAGGAAGGTGAAACACATCGCATGTTCCTCCAGTTTCACCCACTACAGCTGTTGTAATAAATTATATTTTGGAAGGGATAGAGGCTTCAGGCCCACAACCACACCAAACCAGGCAGACAAAACTTTCCATCCTAAATAAAACTGGAGGTGATAAGGACAACCTCCATTGCGCTGAGGGGAACACGGGCAGAGCCCTGAGCAGTTTTGCTCGGCGGGAGATCTCCACGCCTGAAAGTTTTTCCGCTCCCCCTGCCAACCACGTCAGTTGGTCTGGTGAAAAATGTCACTTCTCCCCGCGCGCTTTGCCTCCCTTTGGCTGAATGAGGGATGATATTAAAGGAAGGACGCTCTCCAGGTGACTAAAGGTTGCAGCTGTCATCGTCAGAGCTGGTCTGACACGTTACGGAATAGATACAGCAGCCCCAGATAGGAAAAGGAACAAAATGAGGATGGTGTAAGCCCAGTGGACCAGACCTTTGGTAGTGGCCAACAGCACAACTCCCATGCTGGGACTGCTGCACTGCCAGCCGGTTTCTCTTCCATGAATTATGCAGGTTTTAAAAATAGGCTCCAAAACCAAAATGTCCTCATCTTTTTTACTTGTGCATAACAACCTCTGCTACCCTTTCTGCCAACCTTCAGGAGCATAACAGTTATTAACCACAGAAGACCTTCTTCTAGGGGAAAAGAGAGAGCTGATCCTCCCAGCAGCAGCTCAGCTTGTCCTTGTGTTCTCTGGTTTTAACCTCTCAGATGTAATGATGCCATTAATTGCCCAGGCGGGAGGCAGCCCTGATCAAGCCCTGGTTGAGGGGGCTGTAGGACTTTGGTGTCCATCACTCTGGAGATCGATCTTCTTCTGATACGAGTGAGTGATTCTGGACGGATGAACTGATCCATGGCAAATGCTAATTGCATTCATGTAGACGCTTCCTTGTCTCAAGCCCATCACGAAATCTGGAGAAAGAGGAAGATATTAACAGTGATGGAGGCTATGAGCTTGTCAGGAAGCCTCTGCCTGAAAATCTCTCTGTGTTGGTGTTTGTTAGTGTCTGATTTGGGAACTGACAGGATGTCCATTCGCAGCAAAAACCTCTCTGACTCTGTCATGCACTTGACCTTCTGCAGGCAGCCCCTGCAGTAAATGCCCACAGCATAGTCCTGCATATTTGATAAACACTGTTCAGTTCAAAATGGACAAGAAATAGAAAATAAAAATCAATAGATTTTACTTTTAAGTTCAATAAGATTTCAGAAACATTCAGACCCAGTTCCTCAGCTGCAGGCTATTTGCTCTGGAGCGGAACTTACAATAGTATCCACTTCACTTTCCTTCAGAAAAGGCTTTTTTAGGCTCTAACCTTGAATCAGAGAGGCGTAAATCAGATTGCTGTACGTCAGCTGAGCTGTTCGTGTGCACTCTCTTCAATCTGAAATCAACTTAGCTTAGTCTTCACTGGCAAAGGGGCAAGCTGAGTTATATTCTCCCACAAAATACTGTGACTTCGAAAGTGTTTAACTGAGGAGGTTCCCCGCAGGAGAAAAAAACCCCGACATACGAGTCAGCAGTGCCAAGTTGTTATGAAAAAAAGCAAACTCCATCTCAGTGTACGAGCATTATGTGATGTCTGCATATGGAATTATGAAGGGAGAATACAGCCTGTAAAACATGGGAAGGGAAGCCTTTTCTGGAACAGTGAACATGGTTTGAGTGTTGCGTCTCAAGATTGGTGAGAATCCAAGAGAAAGACAGATGGGAGGTTCACAAACAGGACCAGCAAAGAGTAGCTGTAATTAGTATAAAAATAACTGACTAAGGGAAGGCATTGGAGCAGTCTCCAAATTGTATAGGAGGTGGCTGGTCAAAAGGTGTCTTTCAGAAGAAAGAAGAAATCAATCCCACTGGCACAACCTCGAAACACCTCCTAAATCCCTCTGGGCTCTCTTCCACACCAGGAGACACTGAGGATCTACCAATGGAGACTGCCCATGTCCCTGTGCCCCGTGGCAACACTCCAACCATCCATGCTTTCACGGCTCTTCACTCTCACCCATTGTGGTGGCAGAATTGAATTTCACCCACATTGAGTTTATTAGACACACTAAAAGTTTGTCATCTTTCATAAATCCATTCCCTTTTTTGAGAACATTTCTCAGAATAAGTGCAAGACGACCAATTAGGTACAGAAAGTCCTTCAGCAGTGCTGTACATAAAAAAAAACCCTCAGAATTTTTCATTTTTTCCCTCTATTGTACATGTTTTCAAACCGCCTGAGCTTCTTGAATAAGGACAATATTTCGCCCAGTGAGCCATATGAAAGTTTCCAAGAGTTTTATTTTAAAACGGAAGCAGTGAAAGGACTGTACCTATCCCATCTATTTCTTCCAATACACTTGCATCAGACTTTTGAGGACGTTTCTTGGTAAGAGATGTCAGGGAACGTGATTGAGTGATGTTGCTCGAGTGCACAGCAGCTGACTCAAGAACCGTATGTCTCATTCTGCTGCCACAACTGAAGTAAGGATGAGATGCACTCCATCAAATTCAGACACGAACGCAGACCTTTTTTTTCCCTAAGCTATGCAAAATGTTCCTACGCTCAGCCAAAACTCATTCACACAAGGGGAAATTCTTGGATCTAGCAGATGAGCACAGCAAACTGAGTGAGATTCCACAGGCTGAGCTGTGCTTTTGCACTCGATTAGGAAAACTGCTAAAACACTTGTTCTATTTTTATATTGCTGTATCTAGATCTCACCAATAGCTACAAAATGTAGGTCAAGGAAGCCTTTCTGGGGTAAAAAAAGACATCGAAGCAATATTTTTAGTATATACACCTGTAGATTTGGTTGAAGAATCCCATCCTTACTTATTTTCCACTTTCTCCTCTAAAACAGACGTCAAGAACGGCTGAATGAATGACTTCCAGAAATTCACTACTTATGAGAATGAGAGAAGTGGTCACAGTCTTATCAGTGTTTTGAAAATATTAGCAGTATTCTTTACTGCGCTCTTGGGACCCAGTCTCCCTAAAGCAGCAGATGACCTCTTTGCTTCTGTTTTTATTTCTTCAAGCAGATCTGCCTTTCTCAAGTACGTTTGAGATGCAAACTTATTGTTCAGAGCAAAGTCACACAGGAGCTCACAGGGGGTAGTCAGAAAAAGGCTGATGGATTCTGATAGTCCCAGAATTCAAAATCCGAGTGCTTTGGGTTCTTATGCCCTTGGATATATACATGCATCTTTTCTTGCTTGCATAAATGAGTGCCTGAGTGATATTGATAAGAGCCAGGGTATTGTTCTGTTTGCAAGGCAGAAACATTTAGCAGATACACTGCAAGTGGCTCTGCAAATGTAAGATATCCCCAACAAGCACCATTTGCTACTGCTGAAGATAAAAGCAAGAGTACAGAAGTCACCTGCAGCCATGCTCTGAGGGAGGGAAATGATTCTGTGAGAGCATTTCACTTTCAGAAGTTAATAACCTTTCTTTGGTATTATTCAAAGAGGAGTTTTCCCCTGAATATGGCATGGGGATACACAAACTGGTGTGACCAAGCAAAAGTTTCCCCTGCAACAGCTGCTGAAAGTTGAAGATACTCTTGACACTGCCAACTATGGGAATTATGGGCAACAAGTCAGCGGCTGAAGCCACCCAGTTTAAACCAGTGGTGATTTTGCCATTTAAGGACGTCAAGACCATTAAAAGAGGGTCCCAGTCCTGTATGTATGATTCCAAATTTATTTTGGGCTGACGTCCCCTTCAGCCAATCTTCAGTCTGGCTGAGAAAGTTGAGATTGTTCAGCCTGGAGAAGAGAAGGCTCCAAGGAGACCTTATAGCGACCTTCCAGGACCTGAAAGGTGCCTATAAGAAATCTGAGAAAGTGCTGTTCACTGGGGCATGTAGCAATAGGATGAGGGGGCATGGTTTTAAACTAGAAAAGGGTAGATTTAGGTTGGATATGAGGAAAAAGCTCTTCACCATGAGAGTGGTAGGTCACTGGCACAGGTTGCCCAGAGGTGGTGCAAGCCTCATCTCTGGAGATGTGGCTCTGAGCACCCTGACCTGGTACCAGTGTCCCAGGTTACACTTCGTATCCCACCTTGTACTGACACACAGACCACTTCTTGTGGAAACCGAGCCAGTCTCTTCACTCATCCCCAGTGATGGTCGTACGTCAGAAAACCTCACTGCAAACCATTTCTAATATAAAGCCATTTTTCATAACCGTCTCCACCAACCAGGTTGTATTTGGTGTATTTACGCTCTCAGTTAGAAATGTTATTACCTTGTGGAACATGAAAGCAAATGTCCATGGAAGACCTGAGCTTTAACATCTTATTCAACATCATAATTAAATGCCACCACCTTTATCTACGTAAGTGTTGTAGCTTGAAGAAGAAAATTAATAACATTTCAGCTCTTCTAACAACATTATTTCAGATTTTAGAAATGTGGTGGCCTAAGTATTCTATCAATGTGAGCTTTAGGGTCAAATAAACTTCAGAAGAAAAATGATTTTTCACTGAGAAGATGCTGAGCTCAAGCAGAAATTTGAATAGCAAAATAGCACTGATCTTTGCCAAAAGCAAACAAAATTACCCCACTGCTATGCCTCCTGAAGATTCATCCCTTCATAGGCCGTGTTTTTATCATTAATTGATACTTCCATCGCCTCCAGTGTAATTTAGTAATCCTTCAACCAATCTGCTGGATAATAAATATTAATAATTATGGTGTTTGCTTAATTTAGACATTTGAGACTACAGCTGATCCTATGAAGACATCTAACATAAAGCATATGAGTCATTTAAAACTGTAATTCTGCCATTGGGAGCGTTTGAATGTATTCCCTTCTTCGCAAGCAAGGACAGAATGAAGCCCCACGGGGCTGTTTCCCAAACAGACACAGTGAGATGGCTTTCGTCATGAGAATTCGTCCATCTCACCAAACTCCAGGCTGTACCAATAATAGGATTTATAAAGCAATAAACTTATCTATTTGTTTGCCGGTGGATGGATTAAATGTCGACAAGCCAATTCCTGTGTTTTTCTCAGCCAACTTCAGAGGTGGCACAGGACGCAGGTAACTTGGGAGGTTGGAGAGGTTTGGTTTTTGGGTTTTACGTTGGAAATCGCAGGCGAGAGGCCCCTCCCACAGCTCGTCCTCTCTCCATGGTGCTGCAGAGGCTCTGCCTTTTACCCAAAAATCCCTTTTTTGGCCTCATTTGTGCACCGGCTCCGGCACCCAGCAGCCAATTTAACTCCAAACTGCTTAGTCCTGCTCTATTTTCACTCCACACCAGCTTTAAACCTCATCAAGCAGCACACTATTTTAAAATTTGAAATACAATTCCAGCAAGTAAAGGTAAATTCCTAGATGGAACTGGTTTTTAAAACATGTGTTTTGTGACTGAGTGCCTACCATTGAACTTTTGTTCACACAAGATTGGAATAAAGCTGTTTATATCTGAAAATATCTGATATTCAATGTCTCACGGGTCGTACTTCCAAACACAGCAAAGCTGAGACTCATTTTAAAAAAAACATCATTTTCAAAGTATCTTCTCTCCAGTGCCTCAGAAACATGGTGACAATTCTGGAAACGTATCTGCTACCACGCCAGAGACTTAAAAAAGAATGAATTGCAGTTATTCCTTTAACATATGCTCAATTTTTTCCCCCTCTGCATTGACCAGGGCATTTTAAATAACAGCTATTTGCTTTCAAATCCAATCGTTTAATATCTGCAATACCCAGGTTCTGGGAAATCCTTGCACTTCAGCACCGCTCTCTTCTGCAGGAATTACTCTTGAATATGCCTACAGTCTGTACTAATGTGACTTCTGTACCTGCTTAAAATCCAGGTGCATCTCACACCGTGGTTTTCAAAGGCTCTCAGAGCACTTTGCACCCTCGAGTCTGCCCCATTAAGGAAGAAATAAACCCAAGCATTGGTAACTATTTTAAGCTTTCGCTTGAGAAGTTTGCTAAATTCAAGTCTCTCAGCCTCAGATGGAAAACCTGGTGCTATTTCGAGCTGGTACAGTCACTCAGATTATTGAAAACAAGCGTGTGGGCATCTTTGAATGAGAACAACAGGAGTCTATGAAAACACCCTGTGATAGATGCTTTCCTCGCAGGAATTTTTAATTAATTTGTTGGCCAGAGGAAGTTCAAATTTTCTGGCTTGTGCTAAGAACAGCAAATGATGGAGTAGTTTTTGACTCAAGTTTGTTACTATTTGTGTAGCGCCCAAGGGGCAGTTGCAAATTAAGTACTCTGAGGAGCAACAAGACTTTAGTCACTTAGCAGATGTATTATCATAGGACTTCTGCCTGATGCTTATTTTCTTCTTGTCTCCAGTGATACCAGAGATGAACACAGGCAGTGCTGAGTTGCTGATATTAACTCACAACCATTAAAATGTACATAAAATTAAGAGTGATCCAAAATGAGCAATTCACTGGCATGGGGGAAATCAACCTGTTCTGAAGCAAGATCTTCTTTTTACCCTGAGAACTCCTCAGTGACTTCCTTGAAGCTGGGTTTAATCAGGATTCCACATCCACTCCCATTTTGCAATACGAGAGTCACATCGTGAGCACAAGCTCCTGAGAACGTTTGTGCTTGCCTTGAAAGTTTACACAAAGCCATGTGCAGCAGAGGACATGAGCCATGCAAATCCATGGAAATGTTTATATTTGGTGCCATAGACTTAGGGTTTTTCTAAATGAGGGACTTCATTGTGTACCAAGCTCCCACTCTTTCTCCTGGAACTTTATATTCTGGGAAAAGTTGACAAAAAGCAATATTCCTGGTACTACTTGGTGCATGTTCAGGAGGTAAAAGGAAAAATATTTTCAGTGCAGAACTTCTAAAAAAAAGACATAAAGGTATTAGATCCAAATAGGTCAATAGTCACACATAAGTATGATATAAAAACATGTTAAACTTCCCAAATCCTTGGGAACCAGGATGGGCCTCATCCTTGGGTGTAAGGGAAGAGGTTGTGCCTCTCTGTGGCTGATAAATCAGACAGATTGCTATGCACATGGTCCCTTTCCATGAGATCACAGCGCTGAGGTCTCTCTGAATGAGTTAGTCTGAAATTTGCTGCTATTACCCATCACTATCTTCAAAGTAAAAAATTACTTTGATAATTCATTATATTACATTGTCTACAGAGGAATACATCTCGTCACTTGCATGCTAAACACGAAGACCCACTGAGCAACATCTTTACCACAATCAAGAAGAGTTTGACCTGAATCGTAGGGTGCGATTTAGCGTCATGCAGAAGGACTGTTCTACCAGTGCAGTCATTCAAGGCCATTACATTGTCAAAGTGGGACTGAGAGATTTAAATGGGCTGTTGATTGTCCTGTAGACCTTTTCAGAAAAATTACTTTGATCTGTAGAGATTTACTGTGTTTCACATCTTACCGACTGCCTACACAAGGTGAATTTCAAGCAGTACTGCGTGTACGTGCAAAGACGTTGGCCTTGATATTTGTACTAATACCTCTTGTTGCTCCGTAACACAATTCAATACTTTACTCATCAGAATAGTGCTTCAATGTAAGGTTTTGACTGAATTTTCTTCTGATGTTTGTATGAAGGAATGAATGTAACTGATAAATGGAACTTTCTCCATCAGTGTTTGTTTAAACTTATCTGCAATGAAAATAGCAAAGCCGACAATATCTCAGATTTTGGTGGAACCTATTTTAGGGTCAAGCTAGTCCATATGTTCTGGGTTTGTACACCAATAAGCCAAAATATACCTTCACAAAATTGTTAAGATAATCCTCTTCTCTTTTCAGCCTTAATTCATCCTGGGATGGTCTGATGCCCTGAACTGCATGAAGTCATCCTCTAATGGTTTTCTAATTTTATTAAAATTCGTTCAGGTAGATGTGGAGGGTTTGCAGTTAATATGAATATGAAAAGCAAAATAGATGAGATGATGCGATTCCACTCAAAAGAATTGTTAAAGGTCTGTTCGGAAAAGTAAAACTGAGCAATAAACAAATCTATTTAACGACTCTTTCTCTGATACCGGCCTTTGAAAATGTCATGGTCCCTCCTGGAATAAAACTCAGGCTACTCTTACCGGAATAAGCTCATTGTCTGGTCTCATGTTTGATAGGAAGATTAGTGGCTGATTCAGAACATTCTCCTAAAACTTTAACAGGCTACAACCTGAGAATCACTGCCAAAATTCACGAAGACTCATTAATTAAGGACTTTAAAAGAGCTTTAAAATTCTCCCTGCCCTCCTTGGAGGGGATTCCAGCCTCGCAAAGTAAATGTCATTGAAAGAGTTTGAGCTCATGGAAAAATAAATTCTTTCTGACAGAAGAGAAAATTTGAGGGCCCCAAGAGTGCAAGAACATAAAGTCTAGCCAGAGCGAACCAGATCTGCAATATATTAAGCCTGAATCATAGCACTGAGTCATTCTTCACGCTGAAGGAAACCAGCAATTGAGAGTTAGCTCATGAGGTCCCCATGCTCAGATTTTACTCCAGTAATACTCTCACGGAGGATTACGTGTAATAGGTTTACACATTTGTTTAAACTTACCCACTTGCTGGTCGTAACCCTCAGTCTGAGTGAGCAAGCGTAGGGATTAATACTCCGAAATATCAAAGACCTCTCAGCCAGGGTGAAGTGGGGGTGAGTGGAGAGACCCACACCATACCCCAGCCTGGGGTGTGTGAGTGTCCCAGACCTTCAATCACAGCAGAGGGAAACAGGAAAATAAGTGTATCCAGGAGAACTCTCTATTTCTGCACTTTATCTGCCCACAGAGATTCTGCTCTTATGTCTTTATTTTCTAGATTATTTTCCCTTCCCTTCTCCCTGCTCTTGAGCTATGAATTGTGTTTTCACAAAAGGATCTTGGCAGGCTGAAATCCAGCTTGCCAGCATGGTTTCCTCTGACAGCAGCACAATGCTTGAATTAAATACCAGATGTAGTCTCAGTTCAGTCATTCTCCTAAGCAGATTGGAGACCCAAATTTGAGAGCGCTTGTGTTTTTGGAAGTGGGTTGGTATATGTCACTTCTCCATATTTGCTGGTTTTGTAGCTATCTCTATTTATTACACTAAGTGGTTTTAGCCCTACAGGACTCATATCTATAAAATGTATAGGGAAATACATTTGTGTGCATACACACATATCATTATATATAATTGTGTAAGCATATATGTAAATGTATTTGGACAAGTTGGTCTGTGAGGAGCAGGAAAACTTAGGCTCATTCTATGATGTCGTTCCCCTCACGTGTTTTCTGATATCTGACAAAATGTAAAGCTTCTATCCCTTCTTCCATTCTTTCTTGCATCTCTTTTCTGCAAGTTTCTTGCAAATATGAGATTGAATTGATGCGGGTCCTCTCTCATTCTGCTGGGTTTGATGTAGGGTTACTGGAATCCGATCCCCTTGCCATTCCTAAATCCAGCAGGCGTTGTCCTACCCCCATGTAGCACAGGACTGAGACTCACCACTCTGCACAGCTAAAACGATACAGCACACATTTTTGATAATCTTATTGCCAAACAGACCCTTCTGAAAGGGAAAGTGTGGTTTAGGAAGCATCTGTCTAAGGTCCTTGAAAAATATCCTGCCTTTGTTGCAATAGTCCAAGGAGCTATTACGTACATTGGCAATGCAGTATACGTTGCAAATGTCTAATCACCATCATTAAAAGTTTGATCTCCAGTTATGGTGGTTATGATTTCCTCCTTATAAGAGGTAAAACCATGAGGAAGGCACGGGACTGCCTTGGCTCCAACCCCGGTTTGAGGTTAAAGAGCTCTCAGCTGCCTCAGAGTGTCAGTATTTACCTCTTTTCTTGGTCAAGAAATAGAATTTTCAATTCTTTGTAGCTTTCCCCTTTGCCAATGCTGTGACATTCATAGCAGGCTAATTACTCTGCTCTTTAAAGCAGAGTAATTAAACTGCAATTAAACTGACACCCAGAATATGGTCCTGGTCAAACGCAAACAGTATTTCACTCAGGTCACCTTGTCTAAATGAGAGTCTCAGCTCACGTCAGCCTTAGCAGAAAGGGATAAAAGCCATCATGGTGGTTGATTGGCAGGAAGATGCTGAGGAAGCTCACCAGCATTCAGCGTGGAAAACCCAACTCTGTGATCTTGGCTACCTCACAGCAACGTGTGAATACTTGGATTAACATCCCCTGCTTCAGCTGTCAGGTGACATCCAAGAAAGCACCACGCAGGTTTTTTAAAAATATATTAGTATTAAAAAAAAGAATAAATTAAAAACCTCAGATCTATGAAGGAGAGATATGCCAGCAAAGTCCAAGAAACTATTCTATAAACAGTGTGTCAGTTCTGAGGACTAAGCAATAAAAAAGCCAAAATAATTGGCCCCTATGTCTCTGTAAAGCACAGTGCATGCCAAAGAGAAAGCAATAAACATTTCCTGGGATTGGGCTGCAAGAAATCTGCATAGCAGGACTCAGTTATCAAAAAGAAAGGGAACGTGCCCAAAAAGTCAAATGTATCTAACCACAGGTTGGGCTGAAAACAGCAAGGAAACAAAAGCAAATTCGGATAAGAATTATGCTATACACCCTGAATTTAAGCATGAATATAAGTTCTGTTGGCTTCAGGGCTTGGTTACATTCAGAGACATTTTTTAATGATTTGTTGAGTCTTGGTCATATCACATATATCCGTAAAAACTGTGCTCCTTTGGGAAGATATCTGTAGGTGTATAATTGGTCTTGCAGTAAAGCACAACCAAGATTCCCTTGTTAAAACGGGTCTATACAGCAGAGGAAGAGAGGACAAGAAAGCATTCCCTGACTGGTTAGTAATTCCTCCGCTTTGCCAGTTTTTCCTGCTTGTTTCCTCTGTTTTGAAGCACCAGCACTGATTCTGTGCTTTAAATTCATCCTTCCTTTCTGGAGAAGCTGTTGGGAACTGACCCTCGCTGCAGCCACCAGGCTCCTCTGCTGGAGCCCGTTCATTTCAGAAAACACTTCAGATGTTTCAGAAAATCCATCTCCAAGATAAGAAAGCGTGGTAAGCTGGCTACATTAGCTGGGATTTCCACAGGAATTAAGGGCTCAAGCGCTCAGAATCCCTTAGGCTCCAGTGCAAACAACCGTCTTCGTGCCTTGCATTCAACAGCGTTAATTTTTTTCCCCCCTTCAGCAAAAAAAATACCAGGTCTGACAAAGAAAACAGACATAACAGGGAACAACGTGTTTACCACCTTTGCAGATTTTTGCCATTAAATTTTTATTCATACTGTGTCACATAGATGTAGCCCACATCATCCTAGATTAGGTTTCATTTATTGCCGACCCGTTGTGTTTATTTAATTCTCTCCTTCTTCCACATGTGGAATATCACCGCCCCGCCACCTCTCAGCAGCAGATGTTCACCGAAACCTGATAATAGAGTCGCAGTCAGGATGGCTGCTCCCTCACATCTCACCGTGCGAGGCGAAGGCTTGGGTTTAGTTTGCTCTGGTTTCAAGCTATTTAACTTTCTTTTTTATATATTAGACATATAGAGACCTTTACTCAAGCAAGCCTGAAAGCCAACTGGGCTTTTTTTTTTCTTCATCTAAGGAGGCAAAGGCAAGGCAGCAGCACTGTGATACAGGAACTGAGCTGCAAGAGTTCAAATGCCCTCACACCCCAGCTCTACCGGGGGTGTTGATGCTTCTGAGGAAGCCACATGTCCTGAATGAATGGCCCGGTGTGATGGCTGTGTTCCTGGCATGGTTATTTGGGGTCCCATGCGGATCATGGCTGCATCCCCCCCCTCTGCAGTGTGGACCTGAGCAAAATCTGCACCACCAGGGATTTTGCAGCTCTGTGTGTGCCCACAAGTTCAGAGCAAACCAGAGGTTTAGCAAGAAGCTTTCTGGAGCCATGTCCTGCTTCTCCTTCCTCCCTTTCCCTCCTTCTCTGCCCTGTCTTCCCTCCCACATAGATCCCCCCCATCCACCACTCCCCGGATTGAACTGTCCATTGCAGAAGACAGCCACTGCTTTCCTTTATCCCTTTGATAAAACCTCTTAATCTCTGATTTCAGCTGCTGATTTTGCCGTGCTCCATGATGCCACTTCAGATTAGGAGAGGAGAGACAGCTTGTGAGCAAGACAGAACGCAAAGCCACGTTCGTCACGCTTGTGCTGTTCCTGAGCAGTACATGAGCTTCATCTCTAGGGACAATCTTACCAAGATGTTCAAGCTTCATTCTCGCTCAGAAGCAAACTGATTCAAAAAGACACACTAAACCCAGCCTTTTTAATCACTGATGCACAGATATGAACACTGTTTACTGGGAGTTTGGTAAAATGCTGAGATCTCTGGATGAGGAGGATGCACTCTGGTCATGCATAGGAAAGGGCAACGCATGTGTCCGACATCTGGTCCTGTAGCAGCTGATCCTTGCTCCATGGAGGATGCTCGCCCCAGGACTGACAAGCTTCATGCGAGGCCTGACATTTAAACTTATCTTGACATTTTGCTCCTCTGCGTGAGAACAAGGTGGACGTACAGTAACAAGAAGTCGACAGGAATCTGCCTGAGCCACTCGCTTGGCTCAGGGAGGTGTTTGCCCTCGGTGCTTGAGGATGAAGGGTATGCGATGCAGCGAGAACAGCTGGTGCTGTGAAAGGATAGAAAGACACATGGATGCTGCTCCAGGACAGATGTGTAAATGACAGCCACTTCACTGGACCTGAGCACTGACTTCCTTGTTAGTCAGAGCTGTACGTGATAAGAAGGTATCTGTGTCAAGAAATGCTGAGAGGGTGCGGTGAGCATCAGCTGAGCCAGCTCTCCTTACAAAATTGAAGGGTTTCTAGCAAGCTGGCACACGAGATCCTTATACAATATGTATATATAAAATAGATAGATATTATATCTACATCTACATCTACATCTACATCTACATCTACATCTATATATCTATGTATCTATGTATCTATGTATCTATATCTCTATATCTCTATCTCTATCTCTATCTCTATCTATCTCTATCTCTATCTCTATCTCTATCTATATCTCTATCTCTATATCTCTATCTCTATCTCTATCTCTATCTATATCTATATCTATATCTAATCATCTATACCTATATCTATATCATCTATATCTGTATCTATCTTATATAATGAGACCCTTATACCTACATGCGACTGGGACACTGTCACTCTTGTGATGCACTGTGCTGGGTTTCCCTCTCCAGCACTTATGTTAAATAAGTTCACTTCACC
>NW_010194332.1:57763-89378 GCF_000695765.1 Mesitornis unicolor | reverse complement strand
AGGAAAACTCCATCCCTGGTGGCCTGTTGACGTTTGGAAAATCCTTCAAATGAACACATAAATTGCTGGTGAAGGGTCTGGAGGAGTCTTATGAGGAGTGTCTGAGGGAGCTGGGGTTGTTCAGCTGGGAGAAGAAAAGGCTGAGGGAGGCCTTATTGCCCTCTACGGCTCCCTGAAAAGGAGGGGGAGGGGCGCGGGGGGGGGGGAGGGCGCACCCAGCCCCCTGCCTTCTGCAGATAGGGGTATTTTTCATCTACAGTGAGGGTGAGATCGGATATTGGGAAAAATTCCCTTACCCAAAGAGTGGTCGAGCACTGGCAGGGGCTGCCCAGGGCAGTGGTGGAGTCCCCATCCCTGGAGGGGTTCAAAACTGTGTGGATGTGGCACTTGGGGATGTGGTTTAGTGGGCATGGTGGGGTTGGGTTGATGTTGGACTGGGTGATCTTAGAGGGTTTTTCCAACCTTAATGATTCGGTGAGTCTGTGATTCTGCAGAGGTCAGCTCTCCAGAGTCCCCATCCCATGTGCTTGTTTTCTGGTTTATAAAAGAGGAGGATGGTGTGCAGCCCCGTGTAACACACGATCTGTGGGTACCCTCCTGTGCACCCTGGGAAAACTCCTTCATCTCCCTGAGCCTCGCTTCATCTACACATGGCAGCGCCGCCTGACTTCACAGAGGTAATGTGAGGATAAACAAGATTGGAAAAAAAAAAGTTTTACGTTATACTCATTCATCATAGAAATAGGAGATGACAAAAGGATTCATATTAATTTTGTGTGTGTGTGTGCATGCAAAGCAGGGATGTGATGGACTGTTAGGACTTCCCCATTGCAGCAAGGCTTCATCCAGTTATTTGCTAACGCTTGCCAACCATATTTAGAGGTGCCCAAATGGCAGCGCTCCCAGGCTGCTCAATGCAATCAGTGTAATGGGATGGAGCAATTTAAACACACACAGGGACTGGCAGACCTGGGCCATTCTTCTTTCCTGTAGGGGTGAAAATGGATGGGCACACGGGTGTCTGCACCACGGCTGTGTCGTGCCCGTTACTGATGCTCCATCTGCAAATGCATCACAAGGTTGCCCTTCCCTCTCTTTGCTGACATCAACTGGACACTATTTTTGCCATCTTTCTGTGGCTTCTTTTCCCCTTTGAGTATCAAGGAGGATCACCTTGCCCAGTGGGGTCTTTACTGACCATGTGAAGTGTTTATAGCAAAAAGGACCCTTTAAATACCTAAGACAGGCAGCACATTGCATCAGAAAAATCACTTTGGCATGTGCATTTAGTAGCCAGGTGTCCTATGTGCCGGTCTGGCCTGTGATACGCACTGTGAGAGCTATTAAAATGCTATCGTTTACCTTTTCCCAGCTGTTCTTGTTCTTTGAAAGGAATTCCCAGGGCTCCGTGCTGAATAAAGAGGATTTCTGCAGCACCGCAGTCACATTCTTATACTCAAATGTAGCCTAAACATTTAGTTTGTGGCTAAAAACTCATTTTAAAGGCAGAGTTTGATTTCAGTGGAATGGTGTTAAAATGTCACATGCTACAGTTTATGTCCCATTTTCCCCAATTACTGATTACAACCAACTCAGCTTCAAAGATCAGCGCCTTCTCCATCCATCTCTGCTATTAATGCTTAGTGTTTAGGGCAGTGTCTTTAGCCCAAGATCCTCAAAATACAGCCTGGCATTATTAGCTTTCCCATTTTTATGTGTCAGGATGGCATGAGGTGAGGCTTACGCTCCTCAGCGTCCACTGGGATCTCTGATACCCTGACCTTGGAATCACCCACGGCTTGCCCATATTAAACACACTGGAGATTGGCTATACCAAGGGCAGAAAAGTCCTGCTTAGAAGAGAAGAGCTCAACCAACACCATGGGATAACAAAAAGAGGAGTTTTAGTATTTAAAAATCAGGCTGAACCTGAGTTGGATGCGCTCTGCTGCCACCAGCTCCATGTTTCCTCCAATTCAATCAATGTGGCCATTATTAAATTGGTCAGTCCTTTGTTTCACCATCCAGGATTGCCTATGTTTTTCCTCCCAGCATGAAATTAAAAAATAATTAGTAGTAACTTGTCCACAGGCGGCAGCAATTGCTTGTAAAATGCACACATGGAGACCCTGGTGTTTGCTCCTTATGATTTTCTAGCCAGGTTGAGGTTTAAAAAGCTGAATTTCCTGGAATTTGTCTGGGAAAAGGGGTTGGAGTGGTAAAAATGGCAAGGAGTTGCTCTACTCCTTCAGCTCTTAACCAAGGGACATTCTTGTGTGCATCTGTAGAGATGCTCTGACATCCCTAAAGCCGTCCTGCATGGGTGACCTGCACCCTATTGAGCAGAGCAAGGGGGACTTTGTAGGTGCAGATCAGGTTGAGGAGACCTCATGCAGCTTCTCTGACATTTCTGTCCTTGTCTTCCAGGTGCCTGCATTACCTCTGGCACATATCATGTATATTCATGAATTTATCCTTTATCCCGTGAGTTACAGGTAGAGAATTACCATTAATTTGGAGGCAGATGATATTATTTGCTTGACATCCAACCAGGAACTGAACTTTGATCCTCTGCCTTCTATCTCCATAAAACCTGCCCGTCTCCTCTCATTATTTTCTGCATTTTATAACAGGTAGAGTCACAAAGCCCAGGTATAACCAAGACAGGGTCTTCTCCCAAAGAGGTTGTGGTCTAAGTGTGCACCAACAGCCAGCAGATGGCTACGGCAGACAGATGGGTAGCACAGGGTTTGCCGTTGTTTCTTGTGAAGTTTTATTCAGTTTACACCAATTATCATCTGATCTCAGCCTTATCCTGAATCTTGGGCAGAGTCGATTGTGCTTCAGGTTGATTTACACCGAACATAAACGTTTCTAGATTACAGGAACCTGCCTCAAATGGTCAAGATGCGACGGGAAACTGGGCAGAGCCAAGGACAGAGAGAAAAAAGTAAAGTCCTTGGCTATTTATGCATTTCAGGGGAAGCACATACCTGGATCTGGAAATGTCTGAAGTGGGCTCAGGGTGCTTTGAGTCAAAGCCCATCCCCAGATGTGAAAGGCAAAGTGCATCAACGCTCTCCTCGTGCCTCTCACAGCACCCATGGCACAGAGATTTTGTGCTCTCACTCTCCCTGGCTGGTGCTTACCATGTCCTCACCATCGTCATGCAGGTAGAAAAACATGCTTAAAATACATAAATCCCAGCTCTTTCTCTCCCCCCCTCCCAGCAAAACATCATGCAACAGCCAATGCTGTCTCTATATTTGTCTTTGCAAGAGCCTTGAATCAGGATTAATTCCTGCGAGCCGCATTAAGAGAACACAATTTCAGATGGGGAAACAACGCCTGCAATTATTTAATTAGAAACCCAGCGGCAGACAGCAGAACAGGATGTGCCCAGGGCTAATGACAGCAGGTTTCGCAGCTCCCCGCCTGCGCCGCATCCCCTCCTTTAACGTGCCCACAGACAGAAGGACCGGAGGGCTGGCCCCAGTGACACACGGCTACAAAGGCACCACGGCGTGGGTTATTTCCCAGCGAGCTGCATTCACTTCCAGCCTCTTGTGTCTTTGGTCATGTATTTGGATTGAATTTCACATGAAGGAGAAATGAGGGCGTGAAATGGGATGGGCCATTGCAGAACAAATCCTTTCACTTTTATTGACAAAGTAAAGGACCTACATTTTACTTTATTATATGTATTTTTAATTCCCTGAGAGGACCAGGGGACTCCAAGTTGCTCCAAAGGTCACGAAGCAGCTTTTTCTGGGCAAATTTCCCAGACCGCCCGCAATGATCAGTGCAGAAGTGACTTTGTGCAACAGCCAGAGCTATTTTGTGGGAACAGCTTGAGTGCCAGCGGGTTAGGGAAGATGGTTGAGCACCTGAGGAAAAGGGAGGTGGGTCATGCGTGGTGAGGCGCAGGCTGGGGACAGCTTTCCCTGCTACGAGTGAGCGGTGGAGAGCGGGCAGAGCTTGGTGCATCCGTCCTGCGCTTCTGTTCAATGCTGTCCATGGAGAGCGAAGGTGACCTTCGTCCTGCGGCCATCAGCTCTTCCTCCCCACGTCCCCAACCTCCTGAACTCAGGCTGTTGTGTTTTCATAGGGGAAATTCCTTATCTAGCCTCATCCAGAGCAGAGTTTGGACATGGAAGCTTGCTATTCCTCCCACAGCCCCACCAGTCAAGGTGGGGTCATTGCCATCATCCATGGGATGCTCCCACAGAGGGTTGGGCTGGTTTTGCACAACAACATAGGTCACGCTTCATGCGGATTAATTGTGAGGGCAAAAAGTGGCATTTTTCAACCCCAAAATTCAGGTCCAAACATTTCTATAAATCCAGGAACCTGAGGAGAAACCGCCGTGCAACTTCTTCCCACTTTTTTCCCCTTTGATTGAAGGACTCGCACCAGAAATGAGTGATGCTTTTTGCGAGGTGTCTATTTCTGATGAGCTCTTGCCAGCCTGCCAGGAAACACCCAGCCTCGCACAGCCCTTCTCTTTCATTTTTGAAAGGGAAAATGTGTGATTTACTGTTTTGCCTGAATCTCCGGTGCTGCTTTTGTCACTGTCTTCTCTGGCATCATTATTTATCATCACTTCAGCTTGTGCTGAACCTGAGAAAGAGCACAGAGTGAATTGCCAGGCAATTGCATAAAGCAGGGGGGTGAAGCTGGCAGCAAAAGAAGAGGGACATGAAACAGGAATAATCAAAATAATCACCTGGAGTGATTAGCACAGCTTTCGAGAGAGCTGGCACCATTGGTATCCCCAAAGCTTGATTCTCAGTGCTTTAAGACAATTTAATCAGACAGCCGGAGTTTGTCCTATCAGGTGGAAATCAAAGCCTGGTCCTGCATGAAGGAGGCTCCAGCTCCAACATATTTTATTCTTCCCACTTGCGAGGCCGAGGTGACAGAGGCAGAGCCATGAAGATTTATTCTGCAATCCCCTGACTTTATGGCATCCTCTGTAAAGTGCTGAGACCACAACTCCTCAGCTTGGAGACCAGGGCCAGCACGGTACCATTTGCTGCCTGCCCTCCACTGCTTAGATATTTAAAAAGGATGCTTGCAGCTGGGAAAAGGGGTTGTTTTAAAATGCACAGGTTCTGCCCATACTGCTCCATGGCAGATAATTCTGTTCCCCTTCCCAACTAGGCTCCTAGAAATAAAGCGCAATAAACTCTTTTCCAAAACAGGGCAATAATTGCTAGCTCAGGCTTCTTAATGGTTTTTTCCCAAATGCTCTGATCTGCTTTTACCTTTATCAAGGGGTTTTTTTCCCCTTTGCCAGGTAAGTGTAGTTTTTTGTCCACATTAATAGCAGGAAAGAGTCTCCAGCGGGACCAAGCGACTGTGAGGTGGAAGTGGGAATGAGGAATATGGGATGTGATGGAGCAACAGGAGAAATCATAACTAAATGTTTTTAAGAGAACTTTGTTCCAAGTCTTAATTTATTAAAAAAAAAATCAGAATTCATTTCATCTCCCATTGCAGTAGTAGCTGGGAAGTATCTGTTAACAGCATCAAACTTCCCAAATGCCACCAACATACATTTCCCTTAATTTTTAGTGCAAAGTTGATTTTGAAAGCTCAGGGCTGGTAAGGAGCAGAAAAGCTGTTGGGCAAGGAGTTATGAGAGGGCTGTAGTCCCTGAAGAGTTCTTCAGGCTCTTAAATTGTCTTCTAATTACGTTTTATTACTCACTAGCGAGGCTGGGCACTCGCTTTTGGTACCGATGCTGTTTCAGTACAGCCGGACCCATGGGAAGGACCACGCAGATGGCACCGCTAGAGGCCACTGTTGGAATTCAGCAAGACATTTCGGAGTGAGGCACTTGCGTTAGCTCCATCGCTTATGAATTTTTTAATGAACTATTCAGTAGGTGCAGATTACAGAGCCCAGAAAAGGGATTTTGTCTGTGTTTCTTCCCTTCAGCGCTAAAGGCAGAGTTTGCATAATCAGCTGGGGGATTTGCAAGGAGCTTTGAACAAATTTCGCTGGTTTGAATGTTCAATAAAAATCCAAATCTCCTGAAAATCCAGTGTTGTGTTGCCCTTGGTTACCTCTAAGGACCAAGGGCTGAGCCGAATGGGGGTGGCAGGGGATATGTCCCCAGTTGCACAAATTTCTAAGGAAAATCCAGCTGGTGACACCAGGACACGGTGACAACAGGGCATGGTGACAACAGGGCATGGTGACACCAGGGCATGGTGACAACAGGACATGGTGACACCAGCTCACAGTGACTCCTGTGTGTGATGACACCGCACACAGGAGCACAGAGCACCTGCAAGCCCGGCTGCAAAGGGAAGAAGAGATGCCACAGGTTTCTCTCTGCTTCAGTTTTGCTGATGGAGTCAAAGCCAAAGCTGGGATTTGGGGAAGTCTGGAGCCAGCTTTACCAGAATTGCCTCAAAACCTTAAAGAAAGAGAAATATTTTACACTCTACAGATGTCAGGATTTTTCCCTCTGATGTAATTCCCTCTCTTCTGTCCTTGCTGAGTTTCAACACGTCTCTCTTTTGCTAGGCTTGCTTTAGAGGGCAAACCCACCAAAATCGGCCCAGCCAGACGTCCTGCATAGCTCACTGACTTGAAATGACTTCTGATTTCATGCTACAGCGAGTGACTGGCAAACTTCTTCCAAACCAGCATATCCTAACACCCATGTTCATCCTGGAAATGCCTCCGACACCCATGATGTGTCACCTCCATATCTGAACTCAAAGCACGAGCCTTGCCCTTGAATAAAAGTCTGGCCCTTGAGGAAGCAGCAGCTTGGGCTCTAAAGTGGTTTTTTGTGGTTGTGCCACTAGAGGGGAACAAAGATCTATAATATTTCCTAGGTTTGCGATGAGCGCTGAAAAGCCTCCTGCAATTCTGGGACCACAGCATCTTCTTGGAAATGACTTCTGCACCAGCACCATGTGAATGTTTTTCCCTATCTCTGACAAGAAATAATGTTATGCTTTTAATGTTGTGCTCTCCGTGTTATTAATTGCACTTATCACAAGCAAAGAAGAGCAAAAGCAATTGTTCCTGGGGATGCGTGAATTTTACTAAACACCGACACCTACATCTCTAACGGGTGAAAAATGAGGAAAAATCAGAAAATGAAGAAATTCAGCCTTTGGCAACACTTTAGCTGATAACACTATCTCTAAATTGGGAGGTACATGTGGAAAAAACAAAGACATTTGCTCCAAATCATTCATACTTCACGTCGAGAGCTTCATAAATGAAGCGCACAATCATTTCTTTCCAGTTTGTCTAGAAATAATAAAGGTTGATAACGTGATTATTAGGTTATTCATTATGGAGCCATCATTCATTTGCAATAATCTGGAGGCGTTAAAGCTGAAGATCTCTAATTAAGATGTTTTTAGAGGAAACATACATGAAAGAAAAGCAGGGAGTAGCTCGTAATTCTCTCCATAAAATTAGTTCCCAGATGAAAAGGAAAGGGTCAGAAAATTAGTTAGTGACTTAATTAGTTTAGGGAAAAACTGTAAATTAGCTGAAAAAAGTAATGTTGGAAAGCCTTAATGCACGAGAGGGCTTGTAATATGCAGAAAGACAGTAGAAATTTGGATTTGGCAGTGATTTGGTTGGTGTGATGGAAACACTTTGGACATGAAGAGGGGACAACCACCATTGATTTCTCTTAGGGCCTACTTGAAGCCAAGTGAGTAAAACCTCTCCTGTGCACAGAGAGTCCCCATGCTGGGTTAAGGTACCGTTTGCAGAGGAAATGTGGGTCTTCTCTTTCCTTAGCTCACTGATTTCTTTAGCAAAATGTAAATGGTAAACCTCTGTTCCTGGTGGCACAGCGAGCGGCAGGACTGGGAGCTCACTGAGAGGCCTAAGGCTGAGAGCAGGCCCATGTCTTCTGCACAGGAGGAATTGAACCTGAAGTGATCTCTGTTTGGTGTGTAATAAAGCAACAGATCCTCACTGTGAGTTATGAGCTCCCCAAACAGCTCCAGTGTGGCAGCTCCTGTTGTCCGGGTTGGAGTTTGGACCCTCATCCCCAATCCTTAATGGATCACAACCCAAATTCCAGAGACTATCCTAGGTTAGGTAAGGTATGGTCCATCTCAGCACAATGTTTGCTGTGATCTCTATAGGTAAGGTATGGTCCATCTCAGCACAATGTCTGCTGTCATCTCTCAATCACACGTTTACACACCAAAAATCTTCTCAATTTATTCAGAAAAAAGTGTTTACATCTTCTCCAGAACCAAAGAGCTTTGTTCCTCCTTATTCAGAAAAAAGTGTTTACATCTTCTCCAAAACCAAAGAGCTTTGTTGCTCAAAAAAAACTTATGTGTCTTAATCTAAACCTCCAGAGCTGGAAAATACCCACAGGTGAATACAGCGAGGTTTTCATCTGTGCTGCAAACACGTCTTAAAATCCTCACCAAAATAAAGCCCTGTGGCCATGATTAACATTTTTGGAGGCTGAATTCCCTCCGCAACATCCGTATCGCAACTGCCATGAGCAAAGTGACCCATCAGACGTGACATTTGTTCCTTCCACCTTGTTGAAAACAATCCCTGCCCTCCTGCCGAAAAGGGGTGACCTCCTCCGGGATCACTTGAGCGGTGAGGACACGGCGCGTCTCTTCCCGGACATGTTTGTTTGGGACACTGACAGTGAGTCACCGCCGAATTATGTCTTCCCAGAGGACTGAAAAGCAGTCGGACGCTAAATCTCAATCTAAACCAGCCAAGAGTTAATGTTTATCTTTTATCAGAGTAATGGGAAAAGTTCGAGCAAGCCGGCTAGATTCAGGGTGAAGTCGAACTCCCAAACTTTCTCTTAAATTAGGCCCAGCGGGGGCGTAAAAGCATCCTTAGGGACCACAGAGCTCTGCAGGAAATTATGCCAGCTCCACCAACTCGTGTTCATTATCAGTGTCGCTCACTCATGTCACCTCCACAATTATTTTAGGACCTGTCACCGGTAACGTTCTCCCACCAGCAAATGTTTCCAGCTCGCTCTAATGGGGAGGCTGAAGTTCGAGGGATAAGTTACCTCTGCACCTCCTCCTCCTCCGTACTCGCTGCCTTTCCGCACCCTTTGCAGAGCAGAAAGCAGCCAAAGGCTCCTTCAAATCCACCCGCGTCCAACAGTTGATGGGAGGCACCGGGAGGGAGGGGGCCGTGGAGCTGGGGGTGGTGGGATTTATGGGCAGTGGCAGACTGGGAAGCAGACTCAGGGCTAAGCTGGGGGCTGCAATGTGAAAACTTAAATCCGCAAACTCTAAAGTTTGAGGGACATTAATGTCAGGCTCCTGTGGAGGTGCTGACGGCGCAGGGAGAGGACAGACAGGACATAAGCGACATCTACCCTGTTATATGTCACCCAGATCCTGATGGCTGATCAGCTTGGATACACATTTATCAGCTTTGGGAAGATTTTTTTTGATATTGCAGAAGCTATTTCAGCTCTGAAATAGCACAGGTTGTGGAAGGCGCTGGTTTTGTGGGTTCAAATGGGAATTTGCCACTGCCGGAGGCTCCAGGGATGAGCCGTGCACTGGGAGGGAGCAGCTTTGATTAAGTGGATTATGCTGGAAATAAGCACCAGACAAAGCACTGAAATGTTGACATGAGCTCTAGCAATGAGAAACGGCCGTGATTAATAAGCTACAGTACTGTAACTAATCAGTGTTTGCAAGCACTTTGGACCTGGAAAGCATCTGCTGAGAACTGTTCACTGTGAACATTTCCTATACCATGTTGACAAATCTTACCGATGCCTTCACGACGGGGAAAGGGGCCGATGACTCCTTTGGCGGAAGGGCTGTTTTAGTGATGTTTTCTTCACATAGGCACACACATCCCTGACATGGACTGCAGGATGTCACCCCTTCCCTCACCAGTGGCCTTGTGCCTCTGAGTGCATCAGAGCTGAGGTTCCTGCCATGCCTCCAGCCCACCCAAATCTGCATGAGACCACAGGGAGGGTGGCTCCAGAGCACATTGGCACAAGGACACCTGCAGGGACATCAGCTTGGGCCACAATTCCTGCTACATCTCTTCCAGCTCCATCACCTCCCTCCCACCCCATTCTCCAGCCAGCAAATGGTTTCCCTGAGCAGCACACACAGATCAGAGCCCATCATTGAATTTTCTTGCATGCCAAGTTAGACTGGCAATAGATTTTTAGAGGAAAACATACAACTGCATTACGGTATCAGCCAGCAAACAAAAGCCACTTGCTTATGAGAAACTTCCATCCATATAAACATTTTTGGGGGAAAAGAGACCTCAGAGTTGAACTGATGGCCCCATCTTGTCACCGCGGGCGCAGACATCCCACCCCTTCCCAGACACCCTGTCCGGAGACAACAGGTGAAAAGCCACTTCACGGAGAATTTTGTCTTCCTCCAATTTCCCTGTTTTTTCCCCCCCCCTTTTCACCCTCCTGCCTTTTATAGTGCAACACATGTCCGGGTTCATGTAACAAAAAGAATTTCCAATGTCAGGCAAATAATTTTTCCATCTGTGGGTTTTGCTGGGTTGTGTTGGTTTTTTTTTCCTCCCCATTTTGTATTTTTTTAACGGAAGTGGCATCTGCGAGGTGCGGGCTGTAAGCGATACGGCCAGGAGTTGTGCAGTTCATTACCAGCGGCCCGCTGTCGGCGTGCCATTTTTGGCTGCTCCAGCTGTTGTTATGGAGAGGGCAAGCATCGGTTCAGCTGACAGCTGCAGGCTCGCCGAGAAAATGAAAGTTGTTTTTTTCCCTGTTCTGCAGTTGTCTTACCCTGATGGGGTTTTCTAGTAACGGGCTGAGGTTAGAAATCATGAAAAATATGCACA
Organism: Mesitornis unicolor; assembly: GCF_000695765.1. Taxonomy (NCBI): domain Eukaryota; kingdom Metazoa; phylum Chordata; class Aves; order Mesitornithiformes; family Mesitornithidae; genus Mesitornis; species Mesitornis unicolor. The sequence continues at coordinate 78,542 of NW_010194332.1, read as the reverse complement.
AGTGTCTTCTTGACGTGGGTCGGGTCTGGCTTTTCCTCCTGTTTGTTTTCAGAACGATGCGTCCCCAAAGGTGGTGGTGTATGAGATGGATTTGCCTGACTGGGAAACGTTTGAGACCCCAAAAATCACAGAGTCACAGGATGGTTTCGGTGGGAAGGGACCTTAAAGCTCCCCCAGTCCAACCCAACAGTAATGCTGACAGTCCCATGGCCATGATCACCCACAAACCCTTCATTCCCCTATCCCCATTCCTGGGAAATGCCCTCCAGGTGTGTAGGACCAGGCAGGGTTTTCACCCATTGAAGGGGGCCTACAAGGAAAGATGGGGAGGGACATTTTACAAGGGCGTGTAGTGACAGGACAAGGAGTAACGGCTTTAAACTGGAAGGGAGTAGATTTAGATTAGATATTAGGAAGATATTCTTTACTGTGAGGGTGGTGAAGCCCTGGCTCAGGTTGCCCAGGGAGATTTTGGATGTCCCATCCCTGGCAGTGCCCAAGGCCAGGTTGGATGGGGCCTGGAGCAGCCTGGGCTGGTGGAGGTGTCCCCCATGGCAGGAGTTGGACTAGGGGGGCTTTGAGGTCCTTTCCATCCCAAATCTTCAATGATTCTATGACAAATCTGAGAACTGCAGAGGACAACTAGCACAGGGAAGGGCTTATTGCCTGCCCACAGGAGCCGGTGCTTGCTGAAGGGAAGGAAAGGCTTTGTCAGACCTCGAGCAACATGTGTGCACAGTTAAAGGCACGTTAATGAAGATAAATCCTTAGGTATGTACTGAAACCCTTCCTGCACAGTGTAACAGCAACAGCAGCCATAGCCTGACAACCCTTCTGCTTGCACCACCGTAACGTAACCAGATCTTGCGGTCTGGCAGCCTGGGATGCTGCTACCCCTCACGGCTCAGCATCGCAGACATCAGGATCCCACCACAGAGCCCTGTGTGGGATCTGGGGGGGTGACAGCATCCTGCATCCCTGCAGCCCCCCCCTTATTTCAATTGCAGCTCTGCCCGTGGGTGCCACCCCAGTTACACAACCCCGAGCCTCGATGGCGAGTCCTTTGCCTTGGGAGGAGGGGCTGATTTCTCATTAAAATGCCTTGTGGAGGTGGAAACGCTCTTTCCATCGCTTTCCTGCCCACGCTCCTCCTGTGAGATCCCACACATGTGGCAATCAAAGCCAGCCTGGCTTCCCGAGCCTTTCTCATTGCTTTCTCACCCATAAGGAACGCGACAGGGGGAGAGGACCAGGGGGTTTGCAGGTGCCCGTGCCCTCCTCTGCATCACTTGGAGGTGTCCAGGAGCTTCCACCCATGATGGGAGTGGCAAATTGCATGCTATCACTTGTCACATCCTGGTTTTGAGTCTGCAACACAGATGAGGGAGAAATATTTCTCCCTATCATCAGGCAAAAATCAAGAATATTTGTTTATCGTTCCAATAAAGGCATCACAGGAAGGATAATTCCCTACGTGCTAAAATACAGACTGTATCACACCGAGAAAATTGAAGGAAACGTTGCTCATCTACTCCTCTCTAACTGCCACGGCATTTTCAAGCACCCTTCTTTTATTAAATGCCACGTGAGACCTTTTTTTAATGCTACATGAAAGCAAGGTACTTTACTAGGTAAATATAATGAAATAACCATGTGTTGTTTCTCACTTCATGGCAAATGTTTCTACTTCCTGACAGTATTGATTCCAGATCGAAAAATGCTGCTTTATCCCAGCATCACTTACCTTTCACACAATCTGTTAAACTCAGCCTCAGAGCTGTGTAAAGTTTCCTTTTCCACCAAGTTTCCTTGACTTCTTTTAGTACAATACTTGTGGAGCCGAAAGATATCGCTCAAACTCAAATACACATTCCAGTGCGATGTATTTTCTCTTTGTATTTTCTTTTTCTGTGTCCTAACATTTGAACACCCATGAAAAGTGAATTTCCAGCTTAAATTGTGGACAAAGTAGATTTGAGGTGGCAATGTTACTCAAAATTTGCAAGTTTTCCTTCACCCAATGAAGGAATGAATGCACTTGGTAAAAGATGGAAACCCTAAAACCATCTGGTGTGGGATGCTTGCGAGGGGCTCTTTTTGCAGGTTGAAATACTGAGATGTGGTTTGATGGATACCCTGGATGAAAAAGAGAGGTGAGATTTCCTTTATAGAGGCTGTTTGAATTCATTACCTGAAATTACCACATCCATGCCACTTTTGATGAATAACATTATTTGGGGGGTACATTCTATTGAAATAAAATTTCCATTTCCCATGGAAACCACGTTGCTGATGGAAATGAAGCTGAATGTTAAAAACTTTGTCTTATCTATCAAAAAAGTGAATTTCAAATGGTGTGGGGTTTTGTCTTCCTTCAGATAAGCATCCAGAAAGTCAAAAGTTAATATGAACTCACACAGATCTGGTTAAGCCACGAGGAAGGAGATCTTGTGATGGTGAAATCTGGTGCCTTCTCCAGCAGACCTCAGTCTTTCCTGATGGTTTCTGATAAACTGCCAAAGCCTTTCTTTTTTGGGACACTCTGACCACAGAAGCAATAATTTTGGAAGGCTCTGCTCACTCACACACTCCAAAGTCATTGGGAAAAGCAAGGTGTGCCCAATACCTCCAAATATCCCAAATTCAGAGTACAACCCAGACGAGCTTGGACTTGGGAGGTCTCTTTGGTGCTGCAGCACCTGCATACAGCAGAGAATGGCCTAATGGGCAGACCAGTCCTGTTGTGTTTGACCTGTGGTGCACAGCAATGCTTTGAAGGTGTACAGGCACCTCCCCAGGTGCTACGATTTGAAATCTCCTCTTCCTGCTTTGCTATCATGTGGGGAGACCCAGAACCAGCTCCAGGTGAAGTCAATGATGACTTAGGATAGAAAAAAAAAGGGTAGAGAAGCAGCTTCTTTTTTTTCCTCTATCCAGGACATCACAGCCCTGGGCTGCATGGTTGGCTGCTGCAGCTGAAGACAAGGTCATGGTGTGGAATGAGGTATAAGGGGAATAAAATAGCCCCAAAGCATCCACCGCTTCCTTCACCTCTCCCAGTTCCTGACACCACATCTGCGTAGATCTCTCCTCCCAGTTGGCCACCTACCTCAGCTCCTTCCTGACCTTCAAGATGAGCTGGCAAATTCCAGGCATGAAAGGAAGATTGAGAAGAGCCAAGTCATCCTGGGAAAGGTTGGTGGACACTGGGATGACTTTGTGGACTATCCCTCTTCCCTTGTATGCCCTCCAGCTCTGGGTTTTGCTGCTGGGCACAAGGAGACCCATAACCCCTGCATGGAGAGGGTGTTCACCACAGCTGGTCATGTTGGACACCCCTCAGTGTTTTTTGGCAATGGCTGCTCACGTGTGTGACCAAACATGCTCTGACCCGTGTGCTGCGCTGCATGACATAATCCCGTATCAGTTACTGCTTATTTCCTCCTTTTTGTCCCTTCTAGCCTCTTTCAGACACACACAAATTCTTCGCCTCCTACATCAAATGCGCTGTGACCCACTTCCTCCAGACACTGACTGGAAAAAACTTGGCACCAGCAGCCCCCTTGCATACAAGATGATTTTTCTGCTGTTGTTTTAAGCAGTCTTAAGCTATTGATTTATTTAAGGCCCCACATCTTCCCAGCATCACCAAACATCTGATGATTTTATTTCGGTCGCCTGGTTATTCATGGCCAGCCTGCTTTTTCACTCACCCAAGCCTCTTTCAGTTACGAAAAAAATGAAATGGTGGATGTTTATTTTATCTCTTTTCCCCAGAGAAGGAGTTTAATAATTTAGCAGCAGATATGAAACTGCTCCGTGAGGAGTGATTTGTTTTAGGGGGGGGAAAAATGAGATTTTTTTTTTTTTCTCTCTCTCTCCCAGATCCCCATATGTAAAGGTATGGTTTGCTTTGGATCATATTCACTCTCTGAAGACTTGGTTTTGCTATTAAAATCTTTATTTCACTACAGATTATTCTACCATTCCTTTGTCTCTCTGCTATTAGTCTGCTTTTGGTATGCAGCTGTCACCATGGCTTTTAGTAACCTGCTTTCTATTGGTTCCCAGAAATGGTTTATATCCCCTTAGAACAAGCCAATAAAGCATTTCAGGTGCTTTTTAACCTGCCAAATGCAGCTCATCAAGAGATGCATGGAAAGGAAGGGCAGGAAGCAACAGATTTTTTGTCACAACTTATTTACTCACTCTGTATTTTGAGTTTATTGATTGCTTGGTCTCTTCAAGAAGCTTTTTCCCTTATGAAACAGCATCTTTGTGCTTGCAGTGACCAACACAGGGATGGATAAGTCCAGTGCCACCATGTGAAGGACACTGCTGTGTCCCCATGCACACTGCCCGTGTGCATCCCAAAAATGAGCCCTGCAGCCCCTTCCATGGCGACCGAGAGCAGGGCTCAGAAAAAAATGCATTTCTAGAGCGGGGGCTGTCAAAGGCCCTTGCACACATTTCCCAGAAATTTCAGAGGTTTAATGGCCTCTGAAATCCCCAGATCTTCCAGGGATCTGTTCTCAGCAGACCTGTAAAGGCTCGGTATCTTGCCAGCCTTGGCGTCTCTGTCAGAGGAGGCTGAAGTTGACTGAACGACTGCAGGAGCGGCAGACAGACGGGCGCATTCACAGCAGCCACACAGGGCTCTTTTCACCAACCTGGTTAAAATAAATACATAAAAAAACATAAAAAATATATAAAAAATTCAACTGCTGCAGGTCCACGCTCTGCTTTGCCTCAGGATCCTGAGCTCAGTCCCGCCATGGGTCTGCCTTGCTCCCAGATGTGTCCCTCAGGACACCCAACAGCCGTGGATCCCCATGGGCTGCTCGCACCCTCCTGATGGGAAAAGCGGGATGAAATAACTAGCAGGTCCTGTAGCTGTTAACTCAAATAGTATCACTTTTGGCAAAGCTGTTTCGCATTCTGACCAAATGGAAATTCTTCTTTATAGCAGAGGGTCGGGGTTTTATTATTTTTTTTAATTCGCTTTTTTTTTCATTTTTAATAGTTCTTGCGGGTTCCCCCCCTCAGTCATTTTTAATGCGCGGCACATCATAATATGAAGCTAAGGACACTGCTCTGATAATTCCTTGAGCAGCCCTAGCGAAACACTATCCAGATGTGTTGCTGTTTTTCTGCAGGGGGAACGCATTGTGCATGTCAAGAAAAAAAAGAAAGGGTAATTTTCCCCTCAGCTTGGCCTTCAGTTTCAAATGAAGTGTGGTAGACCACCATTTCGGGACCAGAAGATGAAAACCAGCACACCCAGCCCTTCCAATAACCTAATGAGGATGGATCCGAAAGAGTTCATTTGAGGAAGAAAAAGCAGGAGAGAGAAAGAGAAGGGGAAGGGGAAAAAAAAAACCTCACATATCCAGGCTTAGGAATCAGGAGCAGAAATACGAGCCTTGTTCCTTGTAAGCTGGGATAATCTGAGTCAAAAACCACAAGAATCAACTCAAGCTGAGTCCAGACTGCTGTTCTGTACACGCATGTGCACACACACACACTCGCACACACCGCATTCGCTCTCTTTTATAACATTTTAGCGGCTGCCGCTTTGTTGGGAAACACATTTGCTCTGTTCCCACTCCCGAGGAGGGCTGAAAACGTTTTGGTTTTTGCAATAATTGGACTTTCACACCCGGAGTGTTTTCAAAGCGCTGCACGAGCATTATCTAATAATCCTCAAGGCAGCTCAGTGAGGTAGGTAAAAGTCAGCGCCGTTATCCTCATTTCACAAACTGGGGCCGAAACCAAGACAAGGGTGATCTATGCCTTGCCCAGGGCCACACAACACGTCGATGGCAGAGATGGGATTAGTGCTAAGGAGCTCCTGGCTCACGGCCCGGCATCGGGGCTCCGGCCCCGGCTTCCCCTGGGATGGAAATGCTTTTATGCGTGAGCAAAAATGGGGAGAAAGGGAGGGCAGGGCAAGATGTGCAGGAAGTTTGTGCTGCAATGAGTAGCGCAGAGGTTTTTTTAGCACCAAAAGGATGGGCTCGGAATGCTCGATGACATTTCCGATGTCCTCCTGTCTTGCAGGCAGAGCTGATGTTGATGCTTGGTTGGAGGGAGTGAGTTTTTCAAGGCAGAAGTTGGGTGGTTGGTTCCTTTCTGACCGACTTCAGCCCAAAATGAGCCGAACTCCAGCAGGTCCCTGCTAACAGGGCTCCTCTGGACAGAGATGGATGAGGGAGCGCTGACCCCGGCGGCTCTGCTGGCAGGGGAGCGGTGACAAACAGCTGGCAGTTGCAGCTCCCTCCCCCGAAACAGCTGGATGTGAGGGAGGACATCTGGCCGCAGTATGGGTGGTTTGCGAGAAACAACGTCCACTGAGTCACCGCGGAGCGTGAACCCAGCTTTTTGGGATGCTGAACATGAGCAGCCCCGTGTTCGCTACGGGGATGGGGCTGCAGGGTGGATGTGGATACGGATGGGGCCTCCCGTGGTGTAAAGGCAGGGGAATAACTGCATTAAGGGGTTATGCACCCCAAACTCTGCCTCAGTGTCCAGGGACAGAGCTGGAGCAGAGCTGCACATGAACCATTAAAATCCTATGAACCCAAAGGCTCACACAGAGACACCACAGAGCCCCACAGCCATGTAACAGGTGGAGGAAAATGGTTAAATCTCTCCAAATCTTCCCTGCATCTGCCGGTCCCGGCTTGGCTAAGCCACTTGAGGCTTCTGAAGCTCCAAGAGGGCTTTTTTTTACTCTTCAAGAGGAGAATTAAGTCAGAGCTTGCACCTTCTTAGACATCAAAGCCTCAGAAGAGCACGAAATCAGCATAGGAAGCCAAGTTTTACTAGTTCTAGGGTTGTTTCTTACCAAGCTCATAGGAAATACCCTTGGGGTCTCCACGCTAGCAGGAACACTGGTTACAGGATTAAGTCCAGCTCTGTTTCCTCCAAAATTTTACCATCTGCAAAGCGGTTACACGGTTTGCATCGAATCGCTGCGTTCACTCTGCGAGAAACCAAACGTTCCCTGTTTTGAGGCACCTTTTGCCTTTGGTCCCAGGTGGCAACATGTGGATGATGAACCTTTGGCCAGCCAGGTTCGGTTTTTCTTTTTCCCTCTCCAAAACTGACACCAGAGCCCACCCTTAGGGCAGGTATTTATTAACTACAAGTGCATTTAAGGCCTGTGCTCGCTGCGTACCCACCACGTTAGGTGTCCAGGCCTGCGGCCACCGCACCGTGCAGCTCCTGGGAGCCGAGATCCCTTCTCCCGGCGTAGGCTGGAAGTTCATCTCAGTTCATAACTGTTGTGTTTTACCTTTGTTCTCCTTCCCGACGCATAAGCCCTTGGCCTAGAGGGAGAAACGCTGCTTGAATGTGCAGGAAACCTGGGCTAGATTCCCATTCTCTTTACTTTAAAAGGAAAAGGAGTGGGGTTTTCCAGCCACATGCGTGTCGCATTCGTGCATCTCATTAAGGCAGCATCGCAGGGAGCTTGTTCTCCAAGCCTCATTACCTTTTGTCTGCAGTCCCAGGAGCGGAGCAGACGGTTGCCAGACCATGGTATGCAATGCTTACCCCTTGAAAAAAAATTCTTTAAAGAATTTAAACTTTGCTTAGACGTTTTAAGCAGCCCCAGCTGCCAATTCCACATGAGACAACCTTAAGATAAATGGATGTTTGTAATCACCCAGGCGCTGGCGAAGGCAAGAACCACCATTCAGGTAAGCAGCTTATTAAATTTACTGGTGTGCCCTGGGTGATTGCACTACAGGGTTCACCCTTGTCTGTCCACACTTTCTTACGGTGCCACTTCTCCCCTGCTCAACACTGCAATTAGCTTGATTTATAGTAAACATTGTTACTGCTCCCTTTCCCTGTGTTCCCATCTCTGGGAGAGAGTTTTGACAGGAGTAAACCAGAACTAATAGGAGCAGAAAATGGTCCAGTGACTGGGGTTCTGGGCTTCGCTCCTTGTGATGCCACAGACCTCGTCAGAGGGAGCAGATAGCCTCAAAAAATGAATAAATAAACAGGTTTGGCTTGAGAAAACCCACAACAGACATCTGTGGACGCTCTCAGTGACCTTTTCTGGTGGCTTTCCCGGCAGCAGAGCGCTTAGAGCAAGACTTCAAGCAGGTAGAAATCACCTGGTGCGGGGATTTCACAGCAAACCCACCTCTTGGGGGAAAAGTTTGCTGTGTAGGGTGAATCTTTCTGAAGTGGGATTTGCTGCCGGGCACAGGGCCAGCCCCAAACTGCCAGAGCCCTCAGGTCTTGCTTAACCCCTGCCTGGCACCCCGGGTGCCGAGCCCACGCCACCACTCGGCTTTGATATGGCCTCATGCTCCTCAAACAGCACACGGGGGCATCAAACGAAAGCCCCCGAGCCTGCAATGCTCAGCCCTGCCCACACTGCTGGCACTAGAGCCCACACTGCTCTGTCCTCTCTGGGCAAGTATTTTGTCAAGAGCCGTGGGCAGATTTTGGGACAGAGCCTGCCCCTGCCCATGCAGAGCATCCTGCAAGGTCCACTGGGTGCTACTGGTGCAGCTGTGGGCCTAGAGTGGCCTGGTCTGGTGGGAGGTGTCCCTGCGCATGACAGGGGTTGGACTGGGTGAGGTTTGAGGTCCCTTCTAATCTAAATCATGCTATTTTTCTGTGAAAAGGGGTGCCACTGTCATCCAGCTGCAGCCGTGGCCTCACTTAACTGCACTTGGCCTCCTCTGAGCTGACACCTCATGGCACTTCTCTGGCCCCAATCAAACCAACCAAGTGATAACGCAAATCTACCGCAGCCAGACATGAGAGAGATGAGAAAAAGACCTTGTGTGTTATCCCCAAAGGGGGATGCAGAAGTCACTCCTCTTGGTTTGGGACCTTGCACCAGCCATGGAGAAGCTCCGTAGGGTGGCGTTGGCGCTGGTGGACAGGACAGCTTTCCTGCAAGGCTTGGGTCGCTCTTCTTGCCCTAATCCACACTGGATCAGCTGATTTCATTTCTAATTTCCTCACACATGTGCTCAAGCACAGCTGTGGAACATGAGCCGAGTCTGCAGAGGAAATCCTGAGATTTACACAGGCCCCAGTGGATTATAAAAACCTGGAAACCGGACAGATAACACTCATGTAACAGACTTGAAACATGCTGAGGAGAAAAAAAAATCACAATAGATTAAAACCTGCTGTTCTCTGCAAAATGTAAAAGTGTCTTTTCCAACACTTTGAACTACTGTGTTAAAACTTCGTAGGTAGCTATCGTTTCAAAGGTGCAATCTTCAGGAGGGGTTGGTTTTTTTTTTAATGGATTTGCTAAAGTTGCAATAAAAGAGTTCTTAAAAGGGCTTGACCTGGAGGGCTGCAAGCTTTTTGCCTGGTGAGGTTCATTTCTAAACCGTATGCAGCTTCCAGAGCTTCTGAGGACTTCCAAAATCTGAACTGGCTGATGATGTTAAATGCACAAGGTGGTGGGAGTAAGAAGTAAACATTTCTTGTTGGGAGAAGTTACGTTTTCCATCCCAGTGGAACCAGTTGGACACTGTGTGGGTTTCTGACAGGGGACAGATAAATCTGTTTTCCCAGCTTCTCCCTGCCTACAGAAAGCAGAGACTTTGAGGGTTTGGCTTTGCTGCAGCCTGGGAGATGACCCAGCTAGAAAAGATGCATGGGTTGGATGCTCAGCTGATTTCAGCGTGAATTCACCACGGAGGCTATATCAGTCTATACCGTGACCTGTATCTTGTGGTGTTACAGCCTATTGCATATAGAAATGCTTTTATTTCCAACTACCATAGCCACCATTTGCTTTATGAAATGTCTTTGTCCTGTTTCATGGTTTCATCTGTTCTGTGCCTATTGCCTCTGTTTCTCTGTGTTTGCTCTTCGACTTTTTAATAACTTCATTTAACGATTGAGCTGGAAGGGAAGGCTGCTGTCCTGGAGAGTTGTTTTCATATTCCCCATATCAGTAGGTTATGAAGGACTTTTTTCTGCATATTTTCCGGTTGGCTACTGGCTCAGAGCTGCCATTTTTGTGCTCACTGAGGTCTCCAGCTGCACCAGTGGGATCAAACACAGGCACAAGGTCAGACTGTTTTTTTCTTCAGCTGTCAAATGTGATTTATTGCTTTTCTGAGGATCAATGACTCAAGAATTTGGGTTGCCAAGCTGTGCTGTGTCACGTCCGTGCAGGGCAGTTAACAGGGGCAGAACTTCTTATTTCAAGGCCCCTTCTTCCCCCAGGACTTTGTGTGAATCTCGGTTCCATTTTATCTTGGGTATCAAAAGAATTTTGAGGAGGGGTCAGATAAAAGTTTGGGGGGTTTTTTCCCTCACTTCTGTGAAGAGAAAACCAAGATGGTTTGGGGTTTGTGAAAGCAAAGCCAGGTTGACTTGGATCTCAGATCTGTTTTATCTCAGTCACCAATCTTTCATTTGAATTTGGGGTTTCCAAACCAAAACCCAGCTAAGACTTTGTGAAAAACCAAACCTGAAACCCAGCCTCCTCCACACATTCCAGGCCGTTGCTGAGAAGAATTTTCCTCCAAGTTCACTTCAATCAAACTGTGACAAGAAGAAACCTCAGCTGACATCCACCTCCCTCCCCAAAAAAAGGAACAAACCCAAATCTAAGAGGGGCAGAAAGGAGAACAGAGAAAGGCAAACAAGACCTGACTTGGTGTCTGGGCTACCAACATGCTCCAAGCCGGAGATATTTAAATGCAAAGTAAGAACTGCAGGCATCTCACGACCTTTAGCATGGCTTGAGATGCTGAGAAATGATGTTGCAAGTATGATAGGGCAAGATAGAAGAAACGTGGCTGAGATTTGCCCGGACTGCAGAAGCTATTGGGGCAGCTAGGAGAATAGAGTGGTTTGAGCCATGGCACCTTACAAGACAATAGAGGAGGCATGAAGGTACCTTGACCTCAGAAATGGACCCAATTCTATCACAGATGAGGTTAATATTTTAGGATGCACAAACCTGGGGCACTGCAGAGTGCTCAGTTTTCAAAGGTGGCGTTGCAGCATTTGTATTTTGAGCCCTTAATATCCAGAAAGAATCAGGTTTTGGCAAATGGTCAGTGACAGAAAGAGGGAAGTCAGTCTCTGCAGGTCATTTTTTCCACCGGTAATGTGATCCCACAAAAAAAAGTCGTTTCTGTCCTGTCCCCCAGGAATCTGTGTCTCTCCTATTGGATTCAACTCTTTTAAAAAAAAAGTTTTCCATTTAAAAAATGGATTTCCTCAACTCCGAGTTGAAATCCTTTCAATCCCTATTTCCAAGGTATCTGTCCTGCTCTGAGCGCCAGCTATCGTTCCCAAGGGTTTTGTGACATAAACTGTGGCTTTTGACCGAGAATCAAAGCTTCCTGGGGTGAGCTCTGCGGATTTTCTTTTGCATTTTGCAGTTCTCCCACTTCAGTAAGCAAGAAGTAGCCGAATGAAAAACTGCCTATTCTATGCAGCTAGAACATATTCGCACAAATAACCTTTTTTTGGTCTGAAAGAGTGCTCAGGGAGGGCCGTGCACACCTTTCCTTTAATTGCTTCTTCAAAATAGGGGCTGGTGTGCCCTGCTCTTGAGGTTGCACTTGCACACGTGTGCCCTCATGTGTCCTAGGTCATAGAAAATCCTGGGCTTTCACTTCCCCCGCTTCATCCTCTTGTGCAGACAGAAGAAAGCAAAGAAAAACAAACAACAGAAGAAACTATGAGCACAAGTTGCGGGTGAAAGACTGAAAAACAAACCTTAAAAAATGTAAATACTGGCGTATTATCATATCAGTTCCAGCACAAACCCAAAACAAAACCCAAACCAGCTACTATGAGGAGAATTATCCCAGCAAAACCAGGGCAACTCCCAACTTGTTCTTGCCCACCCCAGTATTTGCTCTGCTCTGGGCACGTTGCAGTTGACAACTGCAGGCAGAGAGGCCCATAAACCCCAAATTCGGCACAAAATTGCTCAGTGAAGGGGGACATCCCCAAACGAGCACGGCCACCTCTGCACCACTTTCACATCGATCCGAGGAGGATCGTAACGCACCATAAAAACCCGCTGCAAAGCCAAAGGCCCAGACTTGGGGATTTTATTGGACTGTTCACTTGGACAATGAAATTCTTCAGGGAGGATATTTCTCGAGACAGACAGTTTCGTCAAGCGTTTTTGGGTTGGTTTTTTTTTTCCATCTGACCCTGGGCCCCAAAAGTAACGGGAGCCTGAGCACAGAAATGCTGTTCGCTGATTGGTACCGCGATGCCGTGAAAGTCAACCATGAGCCTGGTTTAGAGAGTTTTCCTCTTTAATTGGGTGTGAAAAGTCAACGGAGCCGCGTGGCTCTCGCAGGGGAGCCGTAGGGAGCTGTTCCATGGACAACTCCTTCCCACCCCGCAGTGCTGCAGACCCAGCCCCGTACAATCGCCCTTTGAAAGCCAGGGCCGCGGTTACAGCCCCAGTTTTCCTTCTCCTGATGGCAAACTGGAGAGAGCTTGGAAATCTTGTAAACCCTTAGAGAGCCAAACAGAGCCTGGCCACATCCACTGCTCAATGGGTTTCTCTGCTGAGAGGTCTCAGCCGCCAAAATAACTTCTGGGCTGTTTTAACTGTGCATTTCAATGGCTGTTTACTGTCTGAGAACTGGAAAGTGCTCTGTGCACAGGGTGAATTTTGTCCTGTGATGCTCATGACACAGCCAGGAGGATCACGGTCACGTACTGTGACAACACAGGAGACCGAGGTGCTGGTATATTCATTATTTCTGGGTTTCCAAAGAGCTGAGGTCCTACTTAAATGACAAAATTAGGGTGCTGTGGGCTGTGCTTCTCAAGTGAAGTGGCACAGCGCTGTGCTCCATCACCTCCAGAGCTGAAATGTGCCATCACATGCACAGCTGAAGCCAGGTAACAAGAGAAAATACTGTGCTTATTGTAGAGAATTGCTGGTTAAAGTGACCTGCACATTGCCTTTCTTGGAGATTTCCGGCTACCCCAGTGTTTGCTCTACTGAGTCTGAAGTGCATGAGACCCTGTCCAGCCAACAGCAGAAGCCTCGGGACAGAGAGCTCTTAATCTTAAGCAAAAGAACAAACTGTGTGGATTTAAGGGAAATCAAAAAGATTTTGCCCAAATTGCTTTTGGAGTCAGTGCCACAGTCAGGAAAGGCCACCCTCAGCTGATGCACTGCAATGGGACAGGGTCCCACAAGGTCCTGGAAGGGTGAGAGGAGCAAAGTAAAATCACTAAATAGAGAATTAGTTCTATTTAGCTCAAACCAGGACAGGAGCAGAGAGGTTTTTATCACCCAGAACCCCCGTCTTGCACTGTGGGTTTGGGCAGCACCCAGTAAGTACATCAGCTTTGTAGCTTAAACATTGATGACCTGTGACCACACATGAAGAGAGAACAAACTGTGTGGATTTAAGGGAAATCAAAAATATTTTGCCCAAATTGCTTTTGGAGTCAGTGCCACAGTCAGGAAAGGCCACCCTCAGCTGATGCACTGCAATGGGACAGGGTCCCACAAGGTCCTGGAAGGGTGAGAGGAGCAAAGTAAAATCACTAAATAGAGAATTAGTTCTATTTAGCTCAAACCAGGACAGGAGCAGAGAGGTTTTTATCACCCCAAACCCCCGTCTTGCACTGTGGGTTTGTGCAGCGCCCAGTACATCAGCTTTGTAGCCTAAACATTGATGACCTGTGACCACGCATGAAGAGATTGGGGAAAGAAGGAGAGAAATGAGGTCACTGACACCAGAGAGTTGAAGTCCATGCAAGGCTTAACCACCACTGCTTTATCTTCAGATAAAAACCTCAAATCTTAGGAGATTTCAGGTCTTAAACTGCGTAAGTCTTCATTGAGAGCCATCCTAGATCTACCAAGTGGCCTTTCAGGCAGGCAGTTATATCAGCAATATTAAAATACAGGCAGGCTATCACGATTTTTCCTTAGAAACATTCAATTTATTGCTGAGATCAGGCACCCTCACCTCCACACACGGCAGTGTGTGATTGCAGGAGTTAACCTTCCACACGTATCTGATGTTTTGGTTCGAGTTTTAAGTGGCTTCCGCTGCACCAGTGGAGAGAAAGAGCAAGCCAGCAGCAAAACATGAGCAACCTCATAAATCTTCAGAAAACTGAAACTTGGGGAGGATTTTACATGGCTGAATGTGAAGCAACGCAGTGTGTGCAATAACTGAAGTGCTGCAATACAATTAGAGAAGGAGGATATTTGGTGGTACCTTCAAAGCTGGGTCTGAGCTGACCTGAGGACAAGAATGAGGATGACCGCGCTATGCTGGCATTTTCCTGACTTGTCTTACCTTACTATTGGAGCAGACACAGTTATTACCACCACCATTAACAGCAGCAGTGCACGAGCTCCTATGCAAACACACCTCATGCAAAAACAAGCCAATAGTGCCCCAAGAACATGCAATATAAGGACCTGATGGAGAAAGCAGGGAGAAGCAAGTTACTGCAAAAGAAAGACAGATGTGTCCCTCTATCAAGATACAATTAATTTGTAAAGCGTGGTGAAATCTCGGAGCAAGTTGCTCAGGTCATGGGATAGGGCGTGCGTCTGTGACCAGCTGGCACCATTCACACTGCATGTTTAGGTCAGGCTACAGAAAATGAACAAAAAGCCTTTACCACACACACCACAGATAAAAGCTTCGGCATCACTTTCAGAGCTTGCAGTTTTCCAAGGAACTGCCACAACAGTGTCTGGTCATCAAACCAAACATCTGCAAAGTCCTCCAGAAATGTTCCAGGAACCACACCATAGGCTTCCTGCCAGGTGATGCAGTGAGTGCCTCTCGCCAACTTTAGGCTATTTAGATGTCAAGTTTGATGCAATTTGGTGCTTGAGAGGACCCATACGGCCAACAGAGAGATGAGACTGAAGCCTCAGTCACATTCCTGTCATAACCTGATTTGGGTGGTGTGAGCATCCCCTTCAGCCACCAATATCTGCCCTGGAAGCCAAGCCACCAGAGAAACGCCTGATGAACGAATAACAAAAACCACATCAGAAATCACCTGCGATGCATGCCCAAAGAAAGTGGGTACATGGACAGGCAGCCTCCAAAACATGGTGCTCTGCCATGCGGGAAAGGACGGCGATGGGGATGTGCGAGCACATCTGCATCCTCGGCCACAGCGAGGACCTTCCTGGGGATGCGGGAGCAGTTGCTCTTGGCTGTGGTTTTTCCATGCAGGAAGTGGCAGACAGAAATATGATGCATCCACTATTTGTCCGGCGTGTCCTGGACAAATGAGCTGCTCCCTGTGGCCGGGTGTGCACAGTGGTGCGCGGCCCCGGTAGCCCCATTCCCCGCTCCCACCTCCAGTGAAGCCGCCCCACCATCAAACCATGGCACTTCACCAACACCATGAACTCAAACATTCCTCTTCCGGAGAGGATGTGGTCAGTCACCACACACATCTTCTGGGGCCCGACCACAGATCCAAACAGTCTGGTCGCACATCACATGTAATCTTAACAGCAAAGTTTCTGACATGCAGTTCAGACCTACTCCTGTCCTTGTGGGATATTTCCCTTATATCTCCATGATAATAAAGAGTGAGACTCGTTCAAAATATTAGCATCTGGGGAGAGAGAAAAAACTGCTTCGGCAAACTATGACTCACACAAGAATTCCCTGAACCTGAGATGTGGGTAAGTCGTTAGGAAGAATGAACTCATCCCAGCTCGGAGGTGAGGAGTCAGGAGCTCTTCCCAAGCCCAAAGCCTTCCCCAGTGAGGCCCTTACTGGGGGTTCACGCTGGCATCACGCAGCAGATCGCACCCCACACAAGGCTTTGCTGGCTGGGAGATGCTCTCAGACATTGTGGTGGAGCCCCAGGGGTCATCCATAAGATACAGCCTTTTGGACATATCTCCTAGCAAGGGATCAGCTCTAAGGCCAGCACACTTCCAGGGACAGGGTATCCACAACTTCTCTGGACAACCTGTACCAGTGCTTCACCACATTCATAATAAATAATTTATTCCTAATATCTAATCTAAATCTTCCTTTTTTCAGTTTAAAACTGTTACCGCTCATCCTATCACTACACTCCCTAATAAAGACTCCCTCCCCATTTTTCCCATAGGCCCCCTTTAATTACTGGAAGGCTGCTCTGTCTCCTGGTGTCTGTTCAAATCCAGTTGGTATAATTCACAGTCTCCATCTTCCAGCAATTAGCAGAAAATATCAGTAATTTATCAGCAATTCCACCTATGCTTGGAGCTGCAGATATCAGCAGTAACTATTTAGTAATGACTTTCTTATGGCTTCTGTTGCAGATCTAAAAGCTTATAATGTTGAAATGATTGTCTTTTATCATTCAAAGTATGTTCCAGTCTGTCCCATTTCCTCCACCCACATATTTTGTTTTGTGTGAGGAAAATTAAACAAACAGGATCCATTTTTCCAACGAAAACAAAATCAGCTTGCAACCCGAAAGGAACTCGGCTCAAATGCAGTTGGGCTTTGAGCAATTTAAAACAATTTCTGTGCACGTGTTAATGAAGAAATTAAAAGTTTAGAGGGGACAAAATCACCGGGAATGACGCATCGGAAATGGTGTGACTCAGCTCTGCAGGATAACGCGTATCGTTTGGACATGGCCCTCATTGATAACAGCAGGAGCATAAAGGTCTTGTGGCAATGAAAAGCTTTGGAAAACCCAAGTCCAAGCCAGCTGCTGCCATGGTGCTGGGTCCAGATGCTCAGGAGCCAACGAGCAGCTCTGGCTTCTCATTGCAAGCAGCAGAGTTGGAGCAGCAGCTCCCAAGTCCCGGAGATGGTTTATTGCAGCTCCTGGATGTGGGAATGGAGCCGGGAAGGGCAGTCCAGGCGGACAACACTCAGGAAGTGCATCCCAGGATGTCACCTTTGGATCCATGGCCCCTTCTGCAGCTCCCGGAGATGGAAATGAGAGATGAACTTCCCAGTCTGTGACCCATGCACTCGCTTTACTCTCTGGTCCCTCCTTAATTTCCCCTGGGCTCTCATTAACGCTGACCCCAGAGGATCCACCCTGGCAACCAGCCCCCGTCTCGCTCCCAGCAGCCCCATCCCACAGCCCAGCCCCTTCATATGAGCAGACATTGTGTTCACATCCCCGCTCCAAAATTACAAGTGGCTCATGCTCAAGAAAAGGCCACTTCCTCCCCAAACTCGAGGAGCCAAGTGCCTCCCCGACACTCCCACGTCGCTGGCCAAGCACAAGAGGTGACGGATGACTTTTTTAATAAAGAGGGCCAACGAGTCACAACCAACCCTGCAATGAGCCCGAAACACATGGCCTTGGCCAGCGGGTCCCCAGGGAGGTTGCTCAGCCATCCAAGGGTTTCTTCAAGAGCTCCTCGCTGTTTCGGGCTGTCCCAGGGTATTTCTCCCCCTCTGCACCAAAGCAGAGGGCATTTCCATGAAGAAGGGGAATATCTAGAAGCATTTTTGAGGGTACAGGCGAGTTGAGAGGGTTTGGAAGCGGGATGGGGGCTGCGGGAGGGAGGCAGCAGCGACAGGTTGCCTCCAAGCCGCTGCTGGCACAAGCTCCCGGCCGCCTGTTGCCGACTCCGAACAGATGTGGGCAGTTTCTCAGATGATGAAGTATTGAATATGTTTCTCCTTCAGGGATTATTACTACTAAATAAATCTGCAGGTTTATATGTTTAGCAGCTGACGGAGATTCTTTTTCCCTCCCCTTCTCAGTTATATTATTCCTTGCAGTGAGAGCCAAAACAAGGCTCTTAAGCCAGGGAGCAGAGAGAGAAACGATCAGGATGTGATTTGGGAAATTTTAGAGACAGCGCTACAGCAAATGGGGGCAAAATATCCTACCCAAAACATAGCTCATTTATACATTTAAGCTTGTTTCATGGTGTATCTTGGACTCCATGAGCACTGGTTTAACCACCAGTTCATAAATTCGTCTGGTATCTTCAGAATTTGTGGCCTGGGAAAAGATCTTTCCCTCTCTCCTGGTGGTATTGGATTTATATTTTTTTCTCCTTCCTTTCTTTCTGAGCTGCCTTTGAACAACACGGGGCTTGGATTTACAGTGTTTTAAGTTCCACTGAAAATATTCCCTGCTCAGCCCCAAAGTGGAAGACGGAGAGAGTGTGATGAAGGAGCCCAACCTGTTTTCAAGGATATTTCGGATCCTCTTTGGTAAGGGCAGGTTGATCCAGGGGCACAAGCTGAGTCATGTAGTCTTGATGTTTTGATGTCTACTTTTTTGTTAGAGGGTCTAAACTTACTTGAATGCAGCTTTAAATGCGTCCCAGTGCCATTTCTGTGGCTCCTGGGTGTCTGGCGCCAAAGACACCCCCAGCACTATTGCAGGGCTTTGCTTCCTAATTCTTCCTCCCAGTTTCTAACTTCCGCTCAGTTCATGAACATTCAGCTTAGGCTGCTGAAAGGCCTCAGCTCTGGAGAAATAAGGGACGTGCAAGCAACACTCGCCCATATCCTGAAGCTGATGGCAGCCGTCGCTGCACCTGAGGAGCTCCAGGACCGCTTCACCTGTGATGGGATACGGCTCAAGGGATGGGGATGTCCTGTGAGACCACACATTGCTCAGCTGCTCGGGTTTAGGAGCCCAATTCGGCCCTCATGTGGGAGCAAGGAACCCCACCATGTGCCTAAGGGTGCCGGTGTCCTGACACTTGGCCGTAATAACCATTATCAGAATCCCAAATGCGCTGTGAGGAGGGGGAAGCGGTTATGAATTCGGCTCATCCAGAGGCTCAGGA
Organism: Mesitornis unicolor; assembly: GCF_000695765.1. Classification (NCBI taxonomy): domain Eukaryota; kingdom Metazoa; phylum Chordata; class Aves; order Mesitornithiformes; family Mesitornithidae; genus Mesitornis; species Mesitornis unicolor. Next base: position 59,791 of record NW_010194332.1, on the reverse strand, counting down.
AGCCAAGGAAGCAAATCCCACCTGGGTGGAGCAGGAAGGCGTTTTGTGCGGTTTGAAACTCTCTGCTGGTTTGACCAGAAATTTGGAAGCTGAGACCCATGCAGGAGAGCAGGAAATCTGTTCTGGAGCAGGATGAGTGCCAACACCACCTCTATGACAAGGGATGGAGCTGGCTTTTTTTGACTGCAATATTTGGGACAGGATCATGGTCATGCCCATCCAACCCTTGGCATCTTGAGGTCCAGGCAGAATTTGCTTTCATTCCTGGGGACACGGCAGGTCCTGGGGCTTTTTTAGGAAAAAGGGGGTGCTTGGAGCAAGTCTGGTACAAATCCTCACTCAGCTTGTGGGTTTACAGAAAACACCCAGAAATTGGGTACAAATAAAGCTGATTCAGGCTCTCACGTTGCCAGTGAAAATCCAATGCAAGTAGTACAGAGTGATTTACATCACAAGGCTGAGGTTAAAGCATTTCACAACAGCACATGAAAACCTTTTAACAGATTCTTTATTTAATGGTTAAAGTGGTGGGGGGGGGAAGGTGCTGTGTAATCCCACGGTTATAGGGAAAAACCTGCTCTTGGACTCATCCCCCGCTCCCATCCCAGTGCAAAGCTGGGGAGGAAAAATATTATTTGTAGTGTGTTTTTGACAAAATATATATATGTATTTGGGTTTTTTTTATTTTTACGTCCAAGTTTGCGTGAATGAACATGATATTACACTGGTTTAAGAGAACTTTGGCAGCTTTTTATTGCTGTTTTACAGCACAGTTGTTCTTAGAAACAAAAGGTTTGAATTAATGGTGTTTTAATGTACAGGATATGACAGAAATGAAATGCAGAAACAGTTGGCTTGCACACTGGGATCCAAGTCAAAATAAAATTTGGCCGGGAGCCTGCAGCGCTCCTCTGGGACACCCAAAAGGGGTGTGAACATTAACTCATACAGCAATAACCCTGGCGATCATGAGCCTGCTTCAGACTCCCACTAATGCAATAATTGAAGAAAAACCATCTTCAATTGTCGTATTAAAAAGCAGCTTGGAACGCTGGATCAAGACACAAAAGCAGCACAAACCGCATGTCCTGAGCCATTCAAGGCTCTGGTTAGCTGCAGTTTCCCTCTGAAAGGTGAGCCTCCGGCAGAGTCCTCAGCGTTGGTTTGTATCTCTTAAAATTTAGCAAACTACAAAAAAAAAACCACACCAAAAAACAAGAAGCAAACACACTGCGGATTTCACATTTTTGTTTTTCCAAGGCAATATCAATCCTCCAAGCCCCCAGACCAGAAGGCAGGGATGATTATCACCAGAATCTCTCTGACATTTCCTTCAGGGTTGTTTGACAGACCCAAGGCCTCCTCCTATCTCTGTCAGTGTCTTCCTCCGCTGCCCCCATCCACGTGCCTTAACTCCTCCATCTCCCACCCCCCAGCTCTCCTCCCCTGTCTCATTGTGTAGCTGACGGCTGCTTCGCGGTGGTGCCAGCTCGCTCCACAGATTTGACTCTTTCTTTCCTTCTTTTTCCCTTTTTTTAATATATTTTTCTTCTCGTTTTCGTAATCAGGAACAGGCAGAAGTTTGGGTATTAAAAGACAAAAAAAAAAAAAAAGCGTTCCATGTAATTTAGAGAAGTTAACAAAGCGTGAAACTAAATAAAAAACACCATCCGGTGCTGATCTCAACGTTTACATATGCGTGAGTGCATGTAGCCGTATAGGATATATTTGATCCCTGTTTTCAGAACAACCTTGCTGCTGTTGCTGTTGCTTTGACACTGTACAGTATTTTGGAGACGTTTTGACCAGATCGGGGGTTTTTGTACCATGGTATCTGCTTGAATGCTTCAGCTTTCATGTTCTGGGTACTTTGTCATGTTATTGGCATTTCTTTCAAGCTCTGGTATCTCAGAAATGAAGTCCTCTGAGCACTTTTGGGAGGTTTGATGAGCCAAAGTGGCCACCTCGCATGCCCTCTGCTCTTTCTGCAGATAGGAAAAGCCTATATGGAGGAAGAATTAATGGGGA
>NW_010194332.1:0-57732 GCF_000695765.1 Mesitornis unicolor | reverse complement strand
GAGTCAATGAGTCAAACCACTCTTGCATCAGAGGATGCTGAAGGACAACAGTGATGCTGTCAGGATGGGGAGCTGGAAGCTGGGAGGTCCAGAGCTAGAAACCACAATTCAGTGTTGCTACTGAGTGCGATGCCACCAAAGGGAGAGGAACAGCAGATTTCCCAGTGGCCACATCCACAAGCACTGTCACATCCAGGACACCCTTTGCCTGCATGGACCATGCCACTGACACCCCTTGCATTCACTTCTCATCTCCATGAGGATGGAGCTCCCTGGAGCTGCAGGTGTCCCCCCCGTTGGGTCCTGGCCCCAAAGCGCAGAGCAATTTTGTCAGGTTGTGCCGTAAGCATTGACACCAGCAGCTGGCTCGTGTCTGTCAGTGGGAGGCTCAGCATAACATGGTAAAAATTGATTCCTTCTCCGTTTCTTCTGTTTCTACCCCGAGCCTCAGCTTAGACACATGCGTAGCCCCTTGCTAGCAAAGTTGATTTCCTGGTTGTGATTAGGGATGGTTTACATATATTTCCTAAAGTTGTTTTCCTTTTATTACTATCATTTAAACAGAATTCTGTGCATCATCGCTTTTCCGAGACATCTGCACTTCAAAAGACCCTTGCCAACTCCGGTCCTGAAGTGGGATGTTGAAATCTGTGCAGCCGGGAGGACCTGCACTGGCTGAAGCTTGACCCAAATTTCCTCCTGGGAAGTCACAACCTCCTCATCATCCCACCACCGCACACCCGAGCTGCAAGAGGCACGGCAGGAATCGGAGCAGGTTTAACAGAGCACTTAGTGGAAAGTGCAATGTTAAACCACGACGTGAGGAACAGCCACCAGGATGAGTAATGACGCTAAGGCTAACACTCCTCCTCTCCCCCACGACAAAGGGGATGGAGGTGGGCCAAGCTGGGCACAGGAATCGCAGAATTATTGGGCTGGAAAAGATTTTTAAAATCACTGAGTCCAACCATAGCTGGGGCTGGGTGCGCAGCTCCTTCATTGCTCATCCTCCTCCAAACAGAGAGCCGGCAGCTGCAGGACAAGGTCTGATGCAGATTTCTTCCCTCTCCTCCCTGTCTCAGCCATCCAATGGTTTTGACAGGAGTCTGACCTTCCCCTACCCATCCCCATGTCCATGAGGAGAGGGAAGGTGGAAGGGAAACTGGCAGTCCTCAGGAGATCATCTTCCCCTCCTGACATTAGGTCATGCTGCTGAGTAAGGAGGTGGATTCACTCCTTCCACTGCTCCCTGCCTTGGTACAGAGGTGAGCAAAGCTTTTCCCTTTGGCACTGGGCAGCTCTGTGTGTGGGATTTGTCTGTCCTGTAGTCTGGCTACATCTTCACCTTCTTCATAGAGGCTGCGAGAGTCCATTCCTTGCTGAAGGCAGAGCAGGACTTTCACTCATTAGGAAGCTGCACATTAATGCACACCGTGGTGGTTTCTAATAAATGGACCCAAACCCATTGACTATGCAACCTGAAAATCTGGAGCCTCTGAAAATCCACAGCCCTCTTTATATCCTTGCTAAAGCATGAGAGACACAATGACAGCTCCTCCTCTTCTCCCTCCTCCATCACTGAAGCAGGCATTTGCTCCTCTGCACGAAGAGCTTTCCACAAAGAGTTTCCCTATTAAAAATTTCCTATTAATTGTCCTTCCCCTCCTCTCTCGAGGATGCTGCCCTCGCTGCGCCATTGAGAATGCATCATCTCAAGCATGAGCCTGGATGAAACAAGGTTTTCAGGCCCTGCACAGCCATGGAGTGGCCTTCATCTTAAGGAGCACCCAGTCCTCTGTGAGGGTACAGTGGATTTGGGATCAATATTTCTTCTATCCATGGGGAATGATGGTTTTCCTGCACCCATACCTCATGGGGCTGCATCGTTTCACTCAGACCTTGGCTCAGCAGTTGGATTCTGGGATTTACCTCCTTTACCAAAAAAATCAGTCAAAATATTTCAACAGTGCACCCCATTGCAAAAGGCCCACTCATGCAACCAAAACAAAATGTTCTGACCTTGTTCACACAAAATTGTGTCATAAGCTTTGATTGCTCCTCCACTTTTGTGACTGCAAAGCCCAGTCCCTCTCCTTTGGCAGCATCCCTCTGGTTTTATGAGGTCTGCGGGGAGTTATTAACGTTGTTCCTGACTCCCTGACAATCCAGTACAAGAAGTGGCTGTCCCAGCTGAAAACCAGCCCTCAGAACCCAAACAAGTGTCATTCGCACCAAGAATGTGCACACCTGAGCACCCCCTGTGCTGCATTGGAGAGATGCTGCAGCTTCCAGGGCATTGCCTTTGCTCTGAGCCTTTACTCATCACCAGGGAAATTTCTACACATATCTCCTTGTTTCAAGTTTTTCTCCTCTCCTGCTTTACCCTTTTGACCATTCTCATTCCTATTTGATGGAAATTGGGCCTCTGTGCTATAAAACCCCAGTTATTCCACTGTGAAAAATGGATTTAAGCACCTGCCATGGTGTCTAAGACTGAAAGGCTCTGCCTTCCTCTGTGGTTGAAGGAGGTTAAAGATGTAGGGGTGACAACTAAACCAGCACATGTGGATAGGAGGAGGGTGGCTGCAGCCCCTAACCCTCTCCCACAGCTATTTAGGGAGTCAGAGCCACACAGCCTTATAGATGTGGTGGTCTGAATAACTTTTTGACATATATATCTATGTCTACCTTAGATTCGTAGCTATTAATAGCTTGTGCCTCTTCCCATACCAGATTAGACCAAGATCCTGTCTTAGCTTGGTGAGACACAGCAAGGTGATGCCAAGGAAATAGCAGCTGAGGGGGAGAAAATAACATTTTTTTAAATGTAAAATCCTACACACCTTGTCCATAAAGGGTGGCTATTGCCCCAAACAGGAGAGGGCTTGTTGGTGGAGAAGGCAGTGTTGTGTTTGCTGTAGCAGAGCAACAGTAGCTAATGTGAAAGCCCATTCCAAGGCTGTTTTTTATTACTCGAGGTCCCTTTGAATTAGGGTTTTAACAAGCATTACTGACTCAACCGGTAAACATGGTAACTGTTGCTAACAGCGTGTGACAATTAAGCAAATTAATCTCAACGCAGCCACACGCTGTCGTGCTCGCAGGCCTGTTGGGCTGGCTCCCCCTGGGAAACCAGAAGGGCTTTTTGCCCCCCTTCCTTGATTTGAGTGATGCTGCTTTTTCCAACCCAAAATTTCTGAGCATGGTTGGCTGAGGCGCCTTGGCAGCCCGATGTGCCAGAGGGAAAAAACCTGCCCTTGCAGGCAGGGAGCTGACAAGTGACGAAATGACAGAGGTGAGGTCTTCTCAGACGTCCCATCGGCTGTGTGGGGGTAGCAGAAGTGATCATGGTGTTCATTACCTTCGCACCTCTATGGTGCTCATGAAAACACCATAAGGGACCCAGTTCCTGACAGTTACCAGTTTTTCCCAACCGCTGCAATTGAGGATTTTCACGTCTCTGAGTGAAATCAAAGCACCCAAAAGCCAGAGTCATTTTTGGCAGTGGAAAACCCAGGATCGAGTGAGCACCCGGTGCCAGCGCTATAGCTCAGCCTTTGCTGATGCACAGGAAGAAATGGACCTGCCAGCTGTGAGCATCCACCACACCATCACCCTTCCTGCCACCTACATCCAGGATGAAAATGTCATTTCATTTAAGCTTTAACTAAGCCCAAGTGGAACCCATAAATGCAGAGCTGCCATAGCCCAGCTGAAGCCCAATAAATCACCCTGAAAACACTTCTCTGTCACCAACTTCTGTGTTTCAAGCAAAGAGAAGCCACCAATAACAAAAACTAAGTGACAGAATGCACAAGTGGGTATGAGGAAACCCTTGGAGATGATGCATATGTATGATGTGCACCCAGCTGTACCACCCCTGCAATTTAACCACTCTCTAACCAAAGAGGTGCCCCATTACTACACAAAAACCCCAGTATGGCCCAGAAAATCAGTCTGCATCCCCTTACCCTGGACACTGCATTTCTGATGTCCCATCAAGTGAATGAGATTCTACTGCATGGATATCCAGTATCTTTCCTTCCAAGGTTTGTGAGATGAAGTCAGGGAGAGCTTGGACAGCCTTCCCAAGAAACCAGAAAGCAGTGAAACCCAACCCAGACTCAGTAAAGGCTTTAAATGATGCTTCATGTTCATTACTGATAGAAAAACAAAATCCCAAGGCATCAAGCACCAAGACTTCTACTAGGAAATTCTTGGCATTTCTTTTTGGAGCGGTTCATGATCATTCTGGGACATGGGTTTTCAGGAAAACACAGAGAGGAAGGATATATTATGCAGGGAATGTTGCAATGCCACACAGCTTTGTGACCAACACTATTGACAAAACATAGTTTCAAGAACAAACAAAAGAAAGGCAATAAAAAGCCACTGCAGTGTGAAGATGGGGAAACTGAGGCACTGGGCCACGTAGGTGAATAGGAGAGCTGCAGATACCCTGCTATGCTTGTCCAAAGAGCTGAGTGCGCATCTCTGTCCTCCCCAAAAACGCGTGGCTGTGACAGAAGTGTCCGAAGGGTGAAAGCTGGAGGATGCAGATGTGGAGACGTCCCAGCACTGGGGAGTCAGAGCATCCCATGGCCAAGCACAGGAGGTGGGGTGTGACAGAGCAAGGGGCTCTGGAGAAAGTGCTCAGGGATGGGTCAGGACACAGACCCGATGGGACCTGGGTTTGCACAGGGGCTGAGAAAAGGCTGTGCTATCTGGCCCATGGGAGCAGAAACCCATCCAGATGAAAAATCTGCGGTCAGGAGCTCTCTAGCATGGAGGTCTGCACTGCGGCAAGTGAGCTTTTCAGCAGCACAACACGAACCCTGGGCAGATCAGTAAGGAAATCACAGTCGCAGCTGAAAACAGCCTGGAGCCAGAAACATTTTAGGGCAGGCCAGGGCCGCCTGGAGCACCGTCTCCCCGGCAGACCTGTCCAACCCCTATCGTCCTTCCTTGTCTCTTTTTTCTCCCCTTTCTCTTTTTTTCTCTCTTTTCTCTCTTTCTTCTCTTTTTTCTTCTTATTTTTTCTTTTTCCTTTTTTCCTTTTTTTCTCTTTTAAAACCGAATTGAACAGGACACGACTTCCTATTGCGACCCAAATTGCTTCCGTAGCCTTGTACAGGGAGAAACCAGAAAATAAATACATTAATTTTTCCTCTGAGGCCAGAGAAGAACATGAAGAGAGAGGCTGGCCATGCAGATGGATAAATGATTAACCAGGCGCTGTCCTTTATCTGCCTGGAAGTCTCTGGAAAAGAAAGGTTAAGAAAAGAGCACAGAAGCAACTGGCCATGGACCTCATTAATCTGTCTCTTTTTGTTGGCACCAGGCAGGTAGCTGGACCCCCAGGGGCTATCAGCGTCCACTCTCAACATATTTCTTTGATAACCGAAGCAGTTTTTCATGTCCAGCAGTGACTAAGTGGTGGATTTTGCACTGTTACCTTACCTTACCCCCAGTGTTTTCAGATCACAGGACAACCCAGTAATCAGCTTGGCAAAGGAGCTTGGCCAGGCAACGCTTTTAATGTGATTTCCAGAAAGAAAAAGCCTTCGAGTTTGTCTGAGAGCCCAGGTTTCAGACAGAGTTAGAGTTAAATAGTGAGGGAGGGCTGAAAAGAGAGGAAGGCATCCGAAAACACAGCTCTCCTTAATGAGGGAGTCTTGACCAGCATAGTTGGGGTTTTTCCAAGTATTTCCATTGTTTTGCTCCATTAGAAAAAAGCAGCCTATGTTCCCAATATGCCCTACATGTGAAATTGAGGAAAAACCATGGCGGGGAGGTCCTCGAGGCAGCCAACATCATCTTCAGGCAGTGTTGGGCTTTGCACCTCCCCAGCAGCCCTGGTGCCAAGCCCCGAGGATCAATGCCCCAAGGCCACGTCCCCACCACACCATGTTCCCAGTGTCGGGGTCGCTCTGTGGCTCCTGTCACACAGTGTCACACACCCTCTGTGGCTCCAGGAGCTGGGGAAACTGAGGCACGGGCTGGGGATGGGCACAGGTGTCAAGAGGGATGCGTTATCCTATAAGACTGAGCCAGCTCGTCGACTCACATGGAGTCTCCAGCAAGTTTGACAGAGGAAAATAAGCAACTGGGGGCGATGGGGAACAAAAGCAAAGCAAAGTAAATCCATTCTCTTCCTTTCATCAGGGAACGTGACAGGCAGCGCCCGGGGAGGGAGGAGAAGGGGTTAAAGTGATCCATCCAGCCGGAGATCACAGGAGACCCCCCTTTGTCAATCTGGAGTGCTTGCCAGATATTGGGTTGAATAATTAAACAGTTACTTAACCCTCGGACAGCGTGGCTCCCGCTCCCTCCCCTGCCTCTGACAGCCTGTACTTAAGTAGCTATGGCAACGATTTGGGCGCCAGCCTGTTGACTGAAGAATATGGAAATCACAAGGATTTAATTTTGCTGTGGCACAAAAACTTGTTTGATCTGAGGGTTGTGGCTTTTCTGCAGCTTTCAGCAGAGAATAATTTCTATATTCATATCTCCCATTCAGATGTCAGTTAACAGCTCAAAAAAAAAAAAAACCACCCACCCCCAAACCCAAAACAACAACAACCAAAAAAAAAAAAGCCAAAAAGATTCCCAAAAAAAAATCATCTCCTTTTTCTGGGCTGGTTTAACACTTGAGATGCCAGCGGGAGGGAGCTCACCCTGCTTCATCCTGCCATCAGGAGGGATGGAGATGCATCTGATGGTCATGGGGGCCACTACGAAGGGAGAGCCCAGGAGGGCTCAGAGCACATGAGAAAAGGCCAAGGAGAAGAGCAGCCCAAAAAAACTTCCAGGGGCACCCAGGAAGGCTGGTGGGGTCAGGGCAACAAAAGGATGAACCAAAAACCAGAGACCATCTGGCTCTGCAAAGCAAGGAGGCAAATCCCCAAAGGTGGGACGTCCCCGCAGCAGCATCCGCTCCGGCGCTGCAGGGAAACCAAAGCGGAGGCAAATGGAAGAGCTGGGCTGCAGCCAGGACATTGGAAGTCAGCTCGGAGGTGCCAGCTGGGGAGGCAGGACTCATCCATCACCCCTGAATTTCTTCCAAAAGCGGCTGCTCTCAGCCGTGGCAGAGCAGGCTGCGAGGGGATAACCCACCTGCTTGGGCAACGCTGTTTCCAGGCCAGTTATTTAGGGGCTGGTTGGGTTATAGCCACGTGAGGAAGACACAGAAGGAGGAGAACATATCAGGGACAAACATCATTTCATTTTCATCCCATTTCATCACCTCGATGACAACCGCCTGGCATGGGGCTCCTGCAGGGGAACCAGATCATGGGCAAAGAGCAGAGGCATTCAGCTCTGGCCTTGGGGAAAGGACTCGGGAGTCCCCCACCACTGCTTTTATTCTGATTTTCCCTCTGTCCTCACTTGTATTTCTCTTCCAAGCTGCTTTCCTTGGAAAAGCAGGAAAAATGCTTCCTTTCCAAGGAAGCTGATCAATAACTTAGTGAAGGAATGATGGAAGTACACAGGCATCAGCAAAGATTCTGGTACTGCGTAGCAAAGGGACTGACTCAAACTGTCCTTGTTGGTTTTGTTTTCTCTTTCCTGAAAGTCTGTGGGGTGGTGGTTGAAGCAGAGAGAAGAGATTTGAATGCAAAAGCTGGAATTCAAAACACACAGTATTAAAAGAAAGTCGTGTGCATCAAAGCGTGCAGGATTGTAGCCTGCCGAAGCCAACAAAACCTTGCCATCAAAGTGATGGGAACTGGACTGGTCCCAGTGCTTGCATTACGAGGCACTGCTGATTGATGCCAAAAGGGTCTTCCCACAGTGCTATTTCTTCCCCATTTTCAGAAACTCTAGGGTATGAAGAAGAAATAAGGCTGTGATTTCGGCACTATCTAGGGCCAGAGCACCCAGCACCCGGCCTGGCCAGGAGGGGGGTGCCCAGCAGGACCCAGACACCTTCTTATGATGTTGCTCCTTTGCAAGTAGAGTCATGAGGAATGCAGAGAGCCAAAGAACCTGAGATATACCTTCAGGATGGGACCATCAGTGCAGGTATCATCTTCAAGAGCTAAATTCTGCCCATGAGCACCCTGCTTTAGAGCCGTGCGTTGCTGGGGCTGGTGGGCAGATCTCAGCCCTGCAGAAGGCGATTGCTGGTGGTGGGGTAGCAGCATGCAGACAGCCCCTTCAGACACAGGATCCAGCACAGTGGAGCTCGTAAATGCCACAGAATTACAGAAAACTCGCAGTCCTGGCACTGTGGCTCCGCAGCCGTGGAGCGGTGGGCAGCAGCTGACCGCGCGAGCTGCCAAGAGAGCCGGAGGATATAGTTAATGGGAGAGCTAAAGCTCATTTTTCTCGTCCCTGGTAAATCCAGTCCTCAGTTAAAAGCTGTAACAGCTTGAACCGAAGCGCGCAGGCTCTGCAGCTGCTGGCTGTGACAACTCCTGACCTCTGTGGGCTGGCAGAGACAGGAGGCTCTGGTGACACAGACCCCGGGAGGCTGCTCTGGCTCCTGCGTGGGCTGAGCTCTTCACGTCCAGCCTTATGCTGGAGCTGAATTTTAAATGCTTAGTGTAGGAGATCTCTGGGGCTTGGGGGGGTTCCTCTGAGTACTTCTGCAATGCAAGAAAACTACTTTTTTTAAGAAATACACTACAGAAATGACAACTTTCACCAGGCTTTCTCACTGTTTGGAAGGAGGTTGGTTTGCAGGAGCACCCAAGAGTCTGTCCACCTCTCTGGCTCTCCTTCCAGCCATCCAGATCCTAGATGGATATCTCCCAGGAGTAGGTTTCTTAGGAAAATTCAAACCTGGTTTGTCTTTTGGAAGCAAGCAAGGGGAAAAGCAGCCCTTGAAGGAATAGCACAGTGAGGTTTTTTAACTGCTCCAAGTTCCGGTAAGCAGAGTTGTGCAGAGGGCTTTGGTGGATGCGTCAGGAGCAGGGAGGAAAGGGACCTCAGTGGTCAATTTATCCAACATTTTCAGATGCGGTGTGAACTGGCAGCAGAGGTTTCTGGACAAAGAGCCATTTCCAATGCCTGCATTAGCTATTTTGTTCTCAGGATGATGGAAGACCCTTAAGGCTCCCAGAGTCAGTTCTGGTCCATTGAACATATAAATTATCCTGCGTTTCAAAGTTGCCTGAATAAAGCATGCACAAATGGCCAGCTGGCCAGAGGACATAATCCCATGCTGCAAAAGGTTTTCCCTTCACAGCCATCTGCCTTTTTTTGCTGTCCATGGCTATCTGTCAGCAAAGTGCAGAACGGGTCAGGCTTGGTCATCAGCCATCCCTGAGTGGAGAGCAGCAGGAGAAAACCTCGCTGACATCCATCCCGAAGACTCCTTTCCCTTTCTAGGAAGGCAGTGAGCCCAGGTTATGGTAAATGTCCTCCTCAATTCCCTAACAGCTGGGGGAGGGGGGCACCTCCTGCTCCATGGTGGTGGCCTGAAATGTGTCAGCTGCGAAGAAAGCAGGTTGGCAATTAACGCGAACTCAAGTAATTAACTGACCTTGAAATACCCGCAGTGGTGGAGATCAGAAACCTTGGAGCAAAGTCGTGCAACCATGAAAACATTGACCAAGCCATTTGCTGATGGTCTTTGATTTGCTTGAACAACCCCTAAACAGTCCTACCCAAAAACCATTTGTTTGTCACTGCTGTGAAGGCTCTGCCACCCGTTACTGGAATAACTGGGCTGGGTGGATGGCACTGCACAGCAATTGGCTCCTAAGGACCAAAATCCAGACAAACCTACAGGGACAAGGCTATGGACACAGTGTGATGGCCATGCCCCATCATGGACTTGTTACACATGCAGCCATCAGCCAAAGAGACTCAAAACTGAAGTTTTAATTGACTGGAAATTCCAGAATTTTAAGTTGTTGGGTTTTTTTTTTTAACCCCAAAATATTTTTTGTTTAAAAAGGCCAAAGTCAGAACAACTAAACAAATGGCACAGAAACTTCTAAGGGGATGCGTTTAGAAACACTACAACAAAACCCATTTATATTTAAAATAAAAATATCCCAATTCAGAAGTCTTATTGCCAAGAAATATAGAAAGATGGAAAAAAAAAATCACCATTTTTACTTGAAAATTGCTATTTCATTGAATTCTCAAGCCTTACAATGTTGTTTCAATCAGTCTATTTCAAATGCCATAAAGAAGCAACCAAACCCAACTTTCGTTGACCCTTTGATACCCAGAACATCATCACTTCCCTGATATGAGCAGATCGGCTTTTCCCTAAAATAAAAAACCTTAAAACAATAGTCAAGAACATTTACTCAAAAAAATACCAGTACGTAATATGATTTCAGCAGAATTTTTCCACTGGGCTGTCATATTTGTAAATACGAGCCCGTCCATGGTCGGATGAATTTTGTCTTTCCAGTCTGCAAGTTTATTGTCCATTCATAATTACCGGTATCCATTTCATTCTGTAGGAATGAAGGGATTTAAGCGCTAATGTGTTGCTGTGAGCAGCACTTTGCCGTTTTCTTGAACTGGGGAAAATTATTCTGTCTCTCCTTGTCATCCTAGCAAGGCTGGGGCAGATACATTACACCACGCCATGAAAATTGCTGGTGGTTCAGGAGTTTAAGAATGTGCTGGGCTGTGGGGGCAGCCACACTTCGTTTTGCATTTTGCTCTTTGGCTCCGTAGCTCCTTACCTGCTTGCAGCTCCCCATCAAATTTAGGAAGTCTCCAAAACCATGGAAGAGGTCTTTTCTTTCCATATTTAGTACACACATTTCAAAACACTTTCTATTTCCCTCCTCTTCAAATTACACAATCTCGTTTTAAGCCTCTTCATATCTTCAGTCCTTTTCCTTGCCCATTGCTGGCCCCTTCCAAAATCACAGAATGGTTTGGGTTGGAAAGGACCTTTAAAGGCCATCATGTCCAACCCCTCTGTGACAAGCAGGGACATCCTCAACTGGATTAGGCTGCCCCATCCAACCTGACCTTGAATGTTTCCGGGGATGGGGCATCTCCCACCTCTCTGGGCAACCGTTTTCTTTAAGAAATGGTTGATTTTGGGGCTATATTGCTCTTTGCAGAAGGAAACAACCAGTCCTGTTGCCTGTGCGGGCTCCCATGGAGCTGAGCAGAGATTATCGGGCAGGACGGTGGTGAGAAGCGGGTGGGTTGCGAAGGCTGTGATTAGCCTTGGTTCCCAGGGTGGAAAAGATGCTTGGGAAATGAGATGTGATTTTGAGCTGAGATTCTTGGAAGACGGGGTTGTCCCTGTTCCAAGACTGGTATCAATAAGATAAATTATAAAATAAAAAGATACCAAAGCAGCCTCCATGGTCTGTGTTAGAGAAACGGTCTGCAGAGCTCTGGGTTTCTGCTGCAGCTCAAGGGGTGAAGCAGAGTGACAGGGCGAGATGAGATACCAGAGGAAAAGACCACCCAAACGAAGGCTTGTGTCTTGTAAGTCACTTAGCAGAGACAACTGCGACATCTGCACTCACTTTAATGAGTTATAACAGCTTCTGAACACCAAAAAATTCAGCAGATTTGTAATCCTCTACCTCCCTACCTGCTGTATCCCAGTGTCACAGTTGAATATTTCACTCTGGGAGCGCACAGGGCAGCCGTTACCTTTGGGCTCTCCTTGGTGGCAGCTGGATATTTCCTCCATGACCTCCATGTGCGGACCTCCCTCCGAAAACACCCCGTGTCCCACGGGGTTTTGTTTTACGGGTCATGGCATGACGGCTCCTTCCAGCTGTGAAGCCGTTCCCTTTCCAGCCGTGCCGTGGCACGGGGGCTGCAATCAGCCCGGGCTGTTTTTCTTGCAGGAAAAGACAATGAGCAGAAGGAGCTGCTCTGTGGCAACACCTCCCCAAGGCAAACTGTGCTGGTTAATCCTTGGAGCCTGTCAAAAACCTTGCCAGAGCCAAGCTGTGCCATGGTACAAGCCCCAGCCAGTCCCCAAAGGGTCTGTTGCTGCGCAGATCCTGTGACACAGATTAAATGTGGGGTTTCATTCTACTCTTGCCTGAATTTTCCTTTTTACTACTTCTTCTTAAGAGCATGGGGATGAAAAACCCTGTAAGTACTGTGAAAGGCTCCAAGCCCAGCTGTAATTAACTGATAAGTTTCTTTATCAGAAGTCAAATGGCAGAGTCTTGGGCTGCAGCCAGGTTAACGTTTTCCCTGATGAGTTATCTCCACACCAATGCCAGGTACAGTGCTCTTAGCAGTGGTTTAATCACCCCATGGATCCAAACAGCTTGAATTTAGGCTTTGCTGTGGTTTGCTGCTTAACGCAACTGGGGAAAATGGAGCTCAGTGCAGAGGGTGAGCAGGGCAGAGCATCAGTGGGGCAGGAGACACCACAGGTCCAGGATTTAGGGACAATCAGGAAAAGGACATTCAGGAAACCCTTCCTTGTCATGCTAAAGACGACAGGGTCACTCAGGAAGAAAAGCTTTGGGTACACAGGACACCAATGGAACACTTCCCCACGTCTCCCATCCATTGCTATCACATAAACCTCCTTACAACGCACAGACCCACCATTGTAGTGTGCAGGAGCATCTCTAATGTCAGGTTTCCTGCAATAGCAGGGAATTTGCTGGGGGAAATCCGCAGTGATCCTCTGTGTGCTCCAAAACCCTCACCCTTCTGACCCGAGAGAAGTCATTCCTGCACCCTAAATCAGTTTGTTTAACCCAGAGCAGGGAGGAATGATCTATCCACCAGGCATCCGAGAGCTTTTAATACCACTAGGAGCAGAAGTGCTTTGCTCAACATCCTGTTTCTCGCTGAGGCCAATTTCCACTGTTTCAGAGGAAATAAATAAAGAAAAAAAATATCAAAACCAGAAGCTAAATCGTGCTAAAAGGGTCAGAAAGAAATCCTTCCTTGCCCCTGTGGATGAGCTGGAGAGCCCTGAAGAATGGGATTAATATAGTATAATGTAAAACCAGTGCAAACAAATTCGAACAGGCAGCTAGCAATTCTCCTTTCATGCCTCCTCTCCATCTTCAGGATACATCAGACAATGGGATTTTATTAAATCAGTAGAAAATAGTCTTTTCAGATTATTTTTTCAGACTGTCTTCATACAAAATACCCTTCTGATTTGCATAACATGCAGTAGGGCAAAGAAAACAGAGCGCAAATGGCCCGTTTCCTTCACGGGTAAAGTGAGGCCGTGTGTCCTGTCCTCATGATCTCCTCCAAGCCATACAAACATGCTTCAATTCCCCCTTTCAGGTTAGATACACAGTGAGCATCACCTAAACATGCTTCTCTTCCTCCATAACAGACCAACTCATCATTTCTCTCACACCTCCCACAATACATATGTTATGAAACTACAGAAACGCTCTCTGGATAAAACCCAGAGGCGATTACCTTCACATCTTGAAAATCTCAATTCTTCATAGCCTGGCAGGCATCCCACACCACCTCATGCACAGACCAGGGGATGCTCGGGCACCGACTCCTGCTGCCTCTACTCAGGAGATGAGGATGGCGTGAGCCTTCATCCCTTCTTCCCATCCAGGCACCCACGAGACCATGGCCGTGACTTTATCCATGACCCAGAGCACCACAAATGTGGAGCTCGGATGCTAAAACAAAGAGATAAGAAATAGGCAGATAAATTTAATCCCATTTCCCAGACCACCCAGGGCATGTTTTCAGAGTCCCTGTAGCTGGTGGGCGATGGGACCTGCTTTGAGGTGTGATAAGTCCAATAATATTATGTATACTTCCATACCTGTATACAGACACATCCATGTATATGTGTACATATATATATATGCATGTGAGTGTGTATATCCACACATACACATTTATAGGAAGTAACCAGCAATTACAAGAGAAAAGCCACAAGTTAATGTATGTAATCATGTCAAATCCCCACAGCAATAAAGGGGAAACCGCCTCTGCTCGAGGTTTTCGCTCGGTGAAGCCCAGCCATCAGCTGTGCAGCGCAAAGCCCCCCGAGACACCACCATTCCCGTGGCAAAGCTGTTTCCCAGCCTCCAGCCGCCCACTCCTCACTGGTGCCACTGGGCGCATCTCAGCCCAATTGGCCCCCGACCCTTTGCAACCACTCTCTTGGCTCCCATCTCCTCCCCAAATTGCTCTAGGACGTTGTGGCCAAAATATTTCCCTCTGACTCCCTTGGTAATCTCCTTCCCCAGTCCCCTCTCCTCTGCAGAACAGGGTAATAAAATAAGAAAAAAATAAAAAATCAAATTAATGGGACGTGAGCTACTTTCAGAAGCTGCAAGCCTGGAGCCTGAGGTTAGTGAGAGAGGAGAAAAAAACACACCTAATTATAAGTGTGCAAAAAAGAGTTCGCCTATAGGAAATGGGAAGATTACATGCTGAAGGAATTGGCAAATAGCTGCAAAGACAGGCAGTCTGAAATGAATTATGTCTCGGCACGGTGACTCCCCACTTGTAGCTATTTTCATTTAAAATCATTATTGTCTTCCTTCCTGACAATCGTTCAGGGGACTCCAAATCACCCCTTGCCTAAGGAGCAACGTGGAAATTCCTGGCCACAGAGCAAGATGAGGGGGAAGAAGAGATGGACAGCATGTTCGGTCCTTCCTCCAGATCAGGTAGAGGTAAAAAGACCATCGGGATGGAGGCAGAAGGGAAGGTTACATCTGAAGGTTACATCCCCATTCCTGCCCTGAGCCCAGGGCCGTGCCCACATCTCAGCCAGAGCTGCATCCACAGCATCCCTGCATCCACAGCATCCCTGCAACCCCAGCATCCCTGCAACCCCAGCATCCTTGCAACCCCAGCATCCCTGCATCCTCAGCATCCCTGCATCCGCAGCATCCCCGCATCCGCAGCATCCCCACATCCTCAGCATCTCTGCATCTGCAGCATCCCTGCATCTGCAGCATCCCCATGGTGTGGGAAATGCAGCATCAGCACCAGCAAGAGTTGCAGGGAGCAGCAGCACATTCCCAAAATGCTCTTGCTGGATTTAGAGCCCCTAATTAACCACCTAGAGGTTAAGATAAGTTTGGAGCTAATTGCAGAAGACCCCACCTAATCCTGATTTACCTCACCAGGGTAACAGAACCTTATGTTCAAAAATATCTCAATTTGCTGTAAGCCCGAGCAGGCAAAATCATTGCAATTAGACATGGCCTATATTTTTACAGTTTATTGCATTTTATTGTTCAAATGCTGGCGTCTCTGCACCATCCACCAGCGTAACAACTCAGGGCTGTATTTGCAAAGAAAAAATAATGCTCTTTCAGTTGGGAACCTTTTACATTCACTTTAGGGCTTGATTTCTTTTTGGTTGCCTTTTCTCTCTTCCTTTAAACAGAAAGGAAATAATTCAGCCAGCAGACGTTGCAATGATGAGCAATGGAGGAAATGGATAAACAGCTGGGTTCATGTATGGTATTTTTATGACCTCTCTCTTAGTGGTATTCTCCTTCCATCGCATACTCATTACCGAATCCTGATGCCTCCCCTTCCATATGAAACTGCAATTATTAGCTCTAACTGCAGCTATGGCATGCTTGGGAGAGTGAACGGGCTCAGAAATCACTGAAGTTCAAACACAAAACATATGCAATGATCTGAGCCTTCCCAATTATCCATATTTAACTACAAAACATCACCTTAACAGTAGATTCTATAGCAGCTGTGTTAGGGGAAAAAGAAAAACTAAACCAACACTGCAGGAAGCAGAGCAGAAACAACCCCCAGTTTCATGCAGCAAGGTCTGGAGGTGGCAGGCAATCTTCTCACTGCCCAAATAATCTCAATATTTCTCCAGGAAGCAGTGGCAGGGGCGGCCTGAGTCAGAAACAGCCACAGCCGAATTTATCCCATGGATTTACCCCTCTCATAGAAAGAAACCTTCCCCACCCTGGGCACTGCCGCTGGAGAGAGCGCCTTTCCAGCTCCTTGTGGTATTTTGGTTTTAGCCAAATGCTCTACTGCACATTTTAGCACTTGCACAACAAATCCCAGACTTAGATGGCAGCCCCTGAATGTTGAATTATTGGCTTTCAAGTAAGGGACAACTCAGGCCTCTAAACGATGGCACTGCAGCGCCTGAGAGGTTTCTGCGCTGGTATGAGGTGGGATTTCAACAAGGGGTCACCGGGGAAGGAAACCGCACACCAATGGCCACCAATGGCCACTGATGGCAGCCCAACACTAGAGACATCAGGCAGACACATCCTCTGGGTGAAGGAGCTCTGCAACCAGCATCTCTCAACAAACTATACATTACTGTCACTGAATGATGGCAAATAAAGCTGGGAGGGACCTGCACAGGTCACCCCGTCCATCCCCTGCCCCGGGCTGGAGCAGCATCCCAAGCAAAGCCGGGCAGCTGTGCTCCAAACCTGGTCTGAACCTGCTTCCAGGATGATGTCTCCGCTCCAACCCCAGGCAGTTTCTCCCATTGCTTAACTCCTTCCAGTTACAGTGATTTTTCTGACTTAAAAATCCTTTTCTGCAGTGTAATTCACCGCTTCTGGACCTCTCCCCATTGGGCACAGGGAGGAGGGTCATTCCCCACTGCAGCAATCCCTCATACACTCTCAAATACTTAATAATATGGAGTGAACTCTTTTTGGCCTCAGCAGGAGATTGGCTTAATAATGACTATTATCATTGGCCTGCGATTCATCCTTTCCTTTACTTCTCATCCCCTTCAAGTGTCCCCCGGGGATATATTTTCAAATTTTAAAGCTACAGGCTGCGAATCCCAGAGCCAGATCTCCCAGCACTGCCTCCTCTCCAGCTCCTGCTCCCCTCAGTCGCCGTCTCCCTTCCCGTTTGTTCTCCGCTTTTATTTTTAGAGCTGCAGCAAAGAAAGGCGACGGAGGCGTTTGAATTCAAGAAGAAGCCGGTTTCTGCTGGGTGGCCGTGCCATCTGCGTGCCCCACTCGGGTCGCTGGCCGTGGGCTCGCATACCAGCGGGGACAAGGAGGGGTTGTGTGGTGGGCAGGCAGCGCATTGGGGCACCTCTCCTCCTGCCCACGAACCAGCACGGAAAAATCAAGCTTTATGGGCTCCCGTGAGTGGAGAGATGTAGAAGTTGGGATATTTGGCCTCATTCTTCACGAGCCAAATGCGTCCTGATAAATCAGAGCCAGCTTCGCATCGGGGACGTGCAGGGACCGTAGGGTTTGTGTTTGTTTAATTAACGCATCTGGTTTTGCTCCGCTTTGGCTCTTTGTTTTTGCTTATCGGAGTCTGAAATAAGACTAGAGGTTCCCCAGGACCCCAGAAGAAACAAGGAGTGTGTTTGTCCAGGAGAGGGGGTCTCTGCAGACCATCAGTCTATCTGCAGGCTGAGCAAATTGGCACGGCCTGGAGGTCAGGCAGGATAAGGCTAGAGCTGTGTTTCAGGTGGGAAGGGGAGAAAACCTCTTATAAATGATATTTCTGCCCTCTCCAGGGTCTTGTCTGACCCATGCAGACCCTAAAAGCTACTGTATATGTTAATGCCAGTTGTCTGTGGGAGGTTTTGGCTGGAGTTGGACCTTGTATACAGAAAGAAGACAATGTAGAGGTTTTCTGGAGAGGGGTTTCAGGGGCTGAAGGCCAAATCTGTTGCTGAGGCATGGAGTGAGCTTCAGGGCATCACTTCTGGTTGTGTCTGCAAAAGGGCTGCTGATTTTGTCACAGATTTTAGCTTGATTCACCCAGACCCCATCTGCCGAGCTTCCGCATCTCCCTCCGGCTTTGATGGAGAGGGAGAGACCCCTGGGAATCGCTCTGAGGGATCCACCAGAATCTCCAGGAGAGGGACTGGGGCTGGTCCTGCTTGGAAAGAAGGGAAAAGAGCAAAAGGATGACATTGTCACTGCACTGCAAGGGAAGGGAAGGAGGATGAGCAGGATCTCACAGGATCCCACAGATCCCAGCCCTACCAGGCTCAGCCCTCTGTGTTACCCATCACTTCATCAATACACATTTTTGGCATGGCAGCTTCGCCTGTGACTGACAGCTCTGAAGGGAAGGTGGGGGTGCTGATGGTAATTTTTCAAAGATTTCCTTGATGTCTTTAGGTTTTTACCAAAAAAATAGCGCCAACCCCAAACCAACAGTACAAAACAACCCCCCTGATTTAAGAGCTTTATCAACCCTAGAGCAGAATTTTGCCGGAACAAGGATGGGGAGCGCTTGCCAAATTATCTGTTGTCATTAAAATAAATTAGGTATCAAGTTATAAAACAATAGCGTGGTGACAGAAAGCTGGAAAGCTAGGGCAGTCCTAATCAGAGGCAAAGACGCTGCGTGTTCTGGAGCCGGGAGCGCGGCGCTGTGACAGGATCCTCATCCGGTGCAGGCAATGTGGATCTGCAGCCCATCTGCTGGTCCCGACGGCTGGGAAATTAACTCACAGGGACTAATTACTCCAGAAATGGGAGGTGGGGCAGGGGGAAATATATCTTGCAGTGTTCTCTCAGAAGATTTCTTTGCACTTTGGGAAGAGTGATGGTGATTTCAATGATGGTGATTTCAGTGCTGGTACCTACGTGTTTGACCCTGGAGCTGCTGTCGCCCACAGGGATGCAGCCAGGCTGACAGTGAGGATGGTGAAGCATCATTGCCTTCTGCATTGCAACCATGGACCTGATGAGAAAGCAGAGAATTCATCAACCTGAGATTGCAACCGTTCTGTGCAATGGAACATGCCTGGGATGTCCAAAAGGAGAGGTGAGGAGGAGACTGAGCAGGGAGAGCTGGAGGCTCACACACTTCCTGGGGCCCGGCCTGGTGGGAGATGTCCCTGCCCATGGTGGGAGTTGGTGACTGATGTTATGGGCTCAAGTTGTGCCAGGGGAGGGTTAGATTGCATATGAGGAAACATTTCTTCACTGAAAGAGTGATCAAGCATTGGAAGGGGCTGCCCAGGGCAGTGGTGGAGTCCCCATCCCTGGAGGGGTTCAAAAACCATGTGGATGTGACACTTGGGCACATGGTGGTGCTAGGCTGACAGTTGAACTTGATGATCATAGAGGTTTTTTCCACCCTTACTAGTTCCAATATTCCATGATCTTTAAGGTCCCTCCCAACCCAGACCACTCTATGCACACAGACCAGAGCCAGGCTGCATCACACCGGTGGGGACCAGAACCCTCCATCCATGGCCGAGTTCCTCTTGCAGGTCAGAGGATGCTGGGGGGGTGTCCAGGATGTCCCATCGCAGGCCTTGGCACCGTCCCGTCCCCCCGGCCCCTCGGCCGGGCAGCTGGCGCACGGCGTGTTGTGCAGACGGATTAGCAGTGGCGCGCATACAGCTGTGCCGATCCGACACACAGGGGCTGCATTCGAGCCGGGCCGGGCTGGCAGATTCCCTGGGAAGGGAAAGGACACCCACAGTTGTTGCCCGAGAGTTCGTCTCTATCCACCGGCACTAATTCCCGCAGTAATCCCCCTCCACAACAGGCGGCCCCTTCCCTCCCCGCCTGACCCCGCAGCTCGGACCCGCGCCAGCGCTCGCTGCCCCGCTTCACAACTGGATGCCGTCCCCAGGGAGGGGGCGACGGGCGATGGGGGCTGCAGGGGCAGGTGGCCCGGCCAGCTGCGGGTTTTCGGTTTCCCATTGATTCAGAAACGGCCCTGGGTTGTGTCGGGAAAGCAGGAAAAGCAGAGCAGGCTCTGGTGAGGATAGAGGAGGTTTCCTCAGGTGATGTTCAACCTGTGGGTCACCCGTCTGCCGTGGTGAATGCCTGTCGTGTCTTTTCCTGCAGAGCATATTCAAAATCTTATTATCCTGCAAAAATACAGTGGTGTTTTTCTTCCCATTTCCCTCCCAGGTTCTCATCTTGCTCCAAACCGAGCTCCAGGAGCCAGCCGGTGTCTGCACATCGTCTTCCTAAAGGTGCAAGATGTTTTGGTGATGCCTTTTCTTACTGCTACACCTATTTTTATTTTCCAGTACTTTTGGAAGGAGCTCAGCAGCAATCTTTGCCCAGGTTTCTTGCTAAAAGAAGTCCTGGACTGGCCAACACCTTCTGTGCCTGCCCATTGTGCCCACAGGTATCTATTGCATGATAACATCTCCAGAAATGTGTGACAGCCACCCTTAGACCAGCCAAAATATCACCCTCGATCCAGGGTCAATATTGGCTGAGGAGACAGGGACAGGGCCAGCCTCAAAACCTGCTCAAAAGCACAATCTCATTTTCCAGTGTCCACCAAGCAGCTGCTGCTCTGCTGAGCCAAGGGGTTCAGAAACAGCCGTGAGCTGGAGCTCCGCCACTTTCAGCCACTAAAACACCTTCAGAGAACCTGATTTTCAGGGCCTGAAACTTCCTGGAAAAATGTAGATCTTCAGTGAAGTCCACACAAATCATAGACACCAAATTCTGCTGGTACAGAGAAGATCTCGGTGCCATTGAAACAACTTTTCTCTAAGCCAATATTTTCATTTTGAAAACACACAGATGCTTATATGAAGGATACACTAGAAAAAAGGGGAGGGGTTTTACCCTGAGTTAAAACTTATAGCTGATATACTGGATATGCATGGTAGAATTCAGCCTTAAAATAAATGTGTTTGTCTTGGAAGGAGCCAGATCCAGCTTTAATGTGCCCCCCATTGAGAACTGAGTCATGTAAACCCACTGGAGCATGGCACCGTGTCCAAACACTTGTCTGGTGGGGAGGGAGGCTGGCAGAAGGAATCATCACTTGGCGTGTGGAAACTGCTTCCTATGCAGGGTTTTCTTTTCAAAAAATAATAGAAAAAAAAGAAGAAGAAATAAAAAAGAAGACATTCCTATATACCCACTTTGAAATAGTGGCAAACAACTGATAGCAAATTCCCCTCTGGTTTATTGGCTGCATCCCTTTTGTACGGAGGCCGAAAGCTCGTTGGGTTCCAGGCAACATCTCTGGAGAGTGTGAAACGGCATCAGATTTTGCATGAAAACCGGCGTATGAGTAAATTTCTCAATTTATTTCTGCTATCAAGTACACAGCAGTCTAAATTTAGAGTTCTTTTTCCTCTTTTTCAGTAAAAAGGTACTACTGCATTTCAGCTTTCCCTTGCAGAATCTTTTCTGCATCTTTTCTGCAAATTTCCCATATCCTCTGAAAAACAAACAAGAATAAGGAAGTGACAAAGGCTCAGACTGGCCAGGCAAGTTACCCTGCCCAAGCTAAGTAAACTTGAGAACTGGTTAAACAATATCCCTTTGGTTAACGTGGCTTTCTGTAGACCCAAACAGGGGCTCCAAGAATTCACTGTCCTTGCTCCAACCGAGACTGTGCTTTCACCTTGCTCAAACAGGGACACTTGATTTCCAACCTGCTCTCCTTCCTTTGTGGCATTGTAATGTGATCTCGTTGAAGTCTTCTCTTTAAATTAGTTTTTCATACCAGAGCAAACAAGGACAAGAATAGAAGGAAAGTCATTAGGCAGGACATAACAATAGCTCTGGTTGATAGTTAATTAATAAATAGAAAAGGAAAGTACCTTTATTAAAGAAAAAAAACAGAGTTCTTAGGACTTGAATTCCCTCTGAAGCCTCTGTCGGCGAGTCACCTGTTGACTGGTAGGGCTGTTTTATGAGGGGTTTGAGACATTTCCTGATGCAAGCCTTGGGGAGACATCAGGAGTGCAAGGCAGCTGTAGTGACCCGGTGCTGTAATGCTTTGGTGATGCCATTGCTTCGATGAGTCAATTTGGGAGAAGGCAAAGGACCCGTGCAGCATCACCCAGGTTACCCAGGCTGTGTTCATTAATGTCAACCAAAACTTTGTTCAACTAGTAGCTTGGGATAATGGACTTACATTCTTAAACTGGGAGACAGCTCAATCAAAGATGCTGGAGGGAGTGCAGCATCTCCTGCTGAGGGGTGGCTGAGGGAGCTGGGGCTCTTGAGCTTGGAGCAGAGGAGACTGAGGGGTGCCCTCATTCCTGGGGATCCATTGGGAAAGGGCAGTGTCAGGAGGAAGGAGCCAGGCTCTGCTCTGGGATGGCCAATGCCAGCACAAGGGGCAATGGTCCCAAGCTGGAGCACAGGAGGTTCCAGCTGAAGATGAGGCCAAACTTTGTCAGTGTGAGGGTTCTGGAGCATGGCCCAGGCTGCCCAGAGAGGTTGTGGAGTCTCCTTGTCTGCAGACACCCAAAGCCCTGGCCGTGTTCCTGTGTGACTGCTCTGGTGCTCCTGCTCTGGCAGGGGTTGCACTGGGGGAGCTTTCCAGGTCCCTGACAACTCCTGACATTCTGGGATTCTGTGATTCCTTGCAGTCCAGCCCGTCTTGACTTCAACACCAATCTCCACATCAGGCCCTAAATGTGGAGGCCAAACATCTCTGTCCTCCTGGTAGAGACCTCATTTCAACATAACCCAATTTCTGTAGCAGAGACTTTTTTATAAAGGAATCTGGGTTAGGAAGAACTAAGCTGCTTAGCACCTTCAAGTAATGAGGTGGAGGAATGGCTGGGGGAGAAGGTAAGCAAACGCCACCTCTCTGCAGAGCAAATCTTGGCATTTGGGAGCTGTTTGAAGTGTTTTGTGTGTTGGCTGGTTGTTTTTGTTGTGTTTTTTTTCAATGAATTTCTGTGGAATGCTCACTGGAGACAGGAATGTTGGTTTCCCTGCTGCCCTTCCCAAGCGTGCAATGGCATTTGGATAAATTACACACGCAGCACTTTTTTTAGCTCTTTTTATTCTTTTTCTAGCTGGGTTTTGCTTGGAGTTGGCCAGCAGTTTGGACCAAAAGCAAGACACAGCTCCTCTTCTGGGGGGGTTACTCAATTATAGCAACCGGTATGCCAAGGCTTCCAAAAATATTAACTGTTGACTAAGTGGAAAACAACAAAAAGGGCAAGGAATGTTTGCTGCTGCTTCTTCTCCCTTGTGAGTCTGAGGGTGATTAAAGGTACCAGACGAAGAGCCCTGGAGAGGGAAGACTTCTAATTTTCTACAAAACATCATTGCAGAAAACTTCCCTATCGATGTGCTTCGACCCTGAGCAGAGACATTTCAAACCTCATTGTCAAGGGCTCCAGGTCTTTACTCCAAGCTTAGACAAGAAGAAGAGGTACAGGGCCTCCTTTATGAGTAGGGACCCCTATGGCAGCACAGTGAAAGATGTCCAGCACACAGCTTCTTTCTTGGTGCTGGGTCAGATTTTTGTATATTTGGACTATTCACGTGTATTTATGATTAGTTTTCATTCAGTTTGTCTGAACTACATCCAGACAACAGGACTTGTAGTATTTCCCCAAGGTTTCAATGCCGGGTGGGTCTGTCTGGACATAGTTTGAGTTACTGACCAACGCTGACTCCGTACCCTTGCATGCATTGGGCCCAGGACCTGAAATGGGCCATCAGATCTGTCCTGCAGGCAAAGGCCTCAATCCAGACCCACCTCCATGGAGCACATCGAGGCAGGAGGCACTGATACACCTGCTCATTTGGGTTTCATTGAGGCCAAAGCTTGTTTTCTCCTCCAAAGTGCACTGGAAATAGCAAAACCAGTTGGATCTGCAGAATGGGGGGTGGCAGTTTGACATCTCTGGCACCTCCTACTTCTAACAGAGTTTCTTTTAAACTCCTTCCAGCATAATCCCCCAAACTATGTGATCTTTGTCCCAGTGGCGCTGTGCTGTTTCTATGGAGCCCCAAAGACACCGTCCGCTTTCCCTTGGATTTACTTTATTAGGTTGAAAAACTCAGCTAAAATAGCAAAGGACGAGTACAAATACTTGTTAAAAAACCACTTCAGAGGTTGCACAAGCGGCCAGAAAGGTGCAGGCCACAATAGGCCTTGACTTTGCGATTCTCTATGCTCCATACCCCACAGGGCACACGTCAAAGGCTGCAGATTAACACCCGCCGAGCACCCTGCTTGCACACAAGGGCCTCCCCCGACCCACAGCAATAAAAGCTCAGCCTCAAACCAAAAGCTGAGCCTTCAAAATAGCTCAGGGCCCGGGCACTCGGCCCATATTCAACTCAGCAACGTGCGGCCTTGTGTCCAGGTGTGCAAGCCCGTGCCTATTGCCAGGATAAACCACACCAAGGCTCTGCAGGCAGCAGTTTGAGGTGGTGCGAAGCCACCAGAAATGCACAACACGTCCCTGCATTGGGTTCAGCACCGGGACCCTTCCCTGCTCCTGCTTCCACCTCTCCCAAAATGCTGAAACTCCCTTGTAACACATGAGCTGCTTCCAGCTGAGCATCTCCAAGTCACCCGAAAGCCCCAAAATTCATTAACTCAACTCTTCCATCAGACAGAAAATTACATTTTACACCTAGGGAAAGTGAAGCAGAAAGGCACTGATGGGAGCTTGAGGACTTTGTAAGAAATAAAGGGGGTTGGGGACTTACTGAAAAATTTTGAAAAACTAAGGGGAAAAAAATCATTTGGGGCTGGATCAAAACCAGGCTTTTTTCTAAAAACCTTTTGGCAAATCACAAACTGAAAGAGAAGTAGAATGGGTCACATAAAATGTTACATTTCAATCAAATTGAAACCATCCCTCTCATTGATTTCTTGAAAATGTCTTGGAACCGCTTATACAATTAAGGGAAAGCTTGAAACAAGAATTGAAATGGTACGTTTCGAAAAATGCCAAAACAAGACCTCTGAGTGCTTTCCTCAGAATTATTTCTTTGCTTTTTCCCAAAGCTAATCACTGGGCAAAATGATCAGAAATTCATTACACGTTTCACCACGGTGGAATTCACATTTTCCATCAAAAAAAGGGGAAGGGAAGGGAAAGGAAAGGAAAGGAAAGGAAAGGAAAGGAAAGGAAAGGAAAGGAAAGGAAAGGAAAGGAAAGGAAAGGAAAGGAAAGGAAAGGAAAGGAAAGGAAAGGAAAGGAAAGGAAAGGAAAGGAAAGGAAAGGAAAGGAAAGGAAAGGAAAGGAAAGGAAAGGAAAGGAAAGGAAAGGAAAGGAAAGGAAAGGAAAGGAAAGGAAAGGAAAGGAAAGGAAAGGAAAGGAAAGGAAAGGAAAGGAAAGGAAAGGAAAGGAAAGGAAAGGAAAGGAAAGGAAAGGAAAGGAAAGGAAAGGAAAGGAAAGGAAAGGAAAGGAAAGGAAAGGAAAGGAAAGGAAAGGAAAGGAAAGGAAAGGAGTTTCTCTGCAGATGCAGCCAATCCGTTGGCCTTGCTCTTGGATTTCATCTTCCTCTTCCTCACGTCCTCAGCCTCTAAAACCAAGGCCATGAATGTCTCCCCATCCTATAGAGTATTTTGAACCACAGATGAAAAGCATGACTGCTAAATATGAATATGTTCAGTGTAATAATCTCTTCATGGAATAATAATTTGTGTTTATGGGGCAATTAGCTGATGATAGATACTATTCAATATGCAATATGGGGACTGAAAATCCTGCAGGGACAAGGGCTCGATCTGGCATCTCTGACCCTTGCAAGCCCCTTGGTGAAGGAAATTAGTCTCATTAACTTTAATAGAGCCCTTAACAGGAGCAAACAGCCGTTACACGCACGAGGAAATGCTCTCCATCCTTCTGCTTAAAGCCTCTCCCAGATCCACTCACTCGTGCTTTGCAAACCCATGGTTTGTTTAAAGGCTCGATTATATTTATATCACAAAGACTCATCTGCTGCAGTTCCACCATTTCAAAGACATTAAAAAACAGAGCTCTCATCTAGCATTTAAATCTGCAGAAGCATTTTCTAGGCTCCCTGGATGATTTGATTTGAACTGGGACAGGAGAGAACCCAAATCTGAGATACTTGGGGGTCAGGGAGGGGTAATTGGGGTTTTTTTTGTCCCACCTGACTGCAAAACCAGCAGCACAAAACAAGACCACAGGGTGGCAATTAAAGTAATTACCAAAAATTAGATCCCTCCCTCTTTTTCCCCTCACATAATGGCAGGTCATTAAAGTTAATAGTCGGGATCGCATTTGTAGATGTCAGCAAAAAGTCATCGCAGCATCTTTCATCTCCACCGCTGCGTGCAGCTTCGCTCCCGTTCCTCCGGTCTCCGAGGGAGCAGCACGGTGTTTCGGCTTCTGGGTTTGGGTTTTCTTCGTCTTGCACCTGCTGCTGGGCCTCGCCAGCAAAGGCTTCGAGGTGCTGGAACCGGTCTGTTGGGATAGGAAAGCTTTCAAGTGCTCTGAATATTTCTCGGTCAGTGAGGAATTTGTGTCAGGTGTAACCCCAGAGATGGCTCTGGCTGGGCCCGGGGTGGGTATTTGGCAGAGCAAGGGGGAAAACCAGCGTGAAGTGCTTTTGGTGGGGATGTGCTGCTCCAAGAGGACGTCTCCACCCCAGTGAGGCAGGTCCATCCCCACGGGGTGTCTTTGGTCTGGAGCATCTCTCCACCACCACTTCCCACCACGTCAACCCATCACTTCTTGAGGACTCTATAGGGTTTTCCAGGCATTTGAATGGCACAGGGACGATGGCAGCCACCAGTGCCAATGCTCAGTGTGGCCATGTGTTTTCTAAGGGAGGAGTAACATCTGCACAGGACAAATTACAGTCCCAGTGACCACGGATGGGACCTGCATGTGCAACATGGAGCAGGTACAAGTGCTGTGCAGGATCAGCCAGGAAGGGAAGTGTGTTCTGGGAAATGAAGAGTAAAGAAGCCACTTTTAAAAAGCTTTTTCTCTTGCGGTGCTGTGAGCCCAAAACAGACATGTGCTATAAACAAAACGTGTTTTTTGGGAAAGGGATCCAGGCAGAGGCATCATTTGGGGTTCAGACTGAATAGGGATGCCCATAGGTACCACACCTCTTGTGTTCCATTAGCACAGAAAAGGGTACAGACAGAGGTCTCCACCTTAAAACTGAGTATAACACAGTTCAAAAACTGGCCTGGGTCTCACCATCAAGACAAGGGCAGAGTCCAGCCTGCATTCCTGAAGGGCAAAAAAGGCTGAAAATCAGACACCATCCTGCCCATATCCTCCTGTAAGCAACAGAAGCTCCTCCGGTGCACTCTGCCTTGCTCCAAAGCATAGAGAAGGGTTGATGGATGTTCTCACTGGACCCAAGCCCTATGGACACGTACAGAGATATTTGGGGTTGACTACCAAACCACTTTTCTCCATCCCAAGCAGCACACATTGCTTTTCCCCTCCTAACTCCTCCCAGCCATCCATGCACACCAAACTGTTCATGTCGTGCTGCTCGTGATGATGTCCTATTTCGACTTGCAGGAAGGAAGGACAAGAATTGGGGTGCCGTTGGACTTGTTGCACCCATCTTCTGCTCTTGTGTCCGAGGATGAAGCTTGCTCCTCTTCCCTGTTGGCATTTGTGCCTGTATGGAGCAAGGAGAAAGGCTTTGTTTCAGAGATACGGGCATCAGGGGGTAATAATCACTGGCAGAGGGAAACAGCTACATGCAGGGAACCCGCAGAGATCGCTGG
Source organism: Mesitornis unicolor (assembly GCF_000695765.1). NCBI lineage: Eukaryota > Metazoa > Chordata > Aves > Mesitornithiformes > Mesitornithidae > Mesitornis > Mesitornis unicolor. The sequence continues at coordinate 30,408 of NW_010194332.1, read as the reverse complement.
TTTTATAGCAGCAAGTGGTACCAAGAAATACGTGGGCCCCAGGGGAACCTGCTTTCACGAGGGAAGTCCCAGGTTTCAAACCACCAGCTGCTCCAGCCCGTCTGGTATCAGAGTATGACACCCCCCCCCCAAAAAAAAGGGGGTTCTTATTTTACATTTGATCCCGGAGAGATGGATAGTGTCTGTTTTTGCTGAACCCATCAGCAGGCCTCTCCTGACGGCTGAGTATGCCCAGGCTGTTGAATGATGCAGGCTTGATGTTATCCTAGGAGAAAATGTCATTTCCCCGTTTTTACGCTGGAATGTCTCTGAACTGTTCCAGCTGTTTGGGAGCGGCGGGTCTTTGGGAATGATGCACCTCGGCCATGCTCCTTTTCCTCTCAGTGGGTCAAAACAACACAACAGCGTGAAGCTTTCTGAAAGAAAAAGAGAAGAAGCTCCTGCCATGGTCCCTTAGGGGCAAAAGGTGCTGAGTTTTGTCCATGAGGGATAGCAAGGTCTGGAGCTGCTCTCTCTGCTCCTGCCACCCTTGTGCAAGGGTTCAGAGGGACCAGCACATATCTGGGAGACCCTTTGGAGACGCACACCCTTCTTTAAGGGAATAACCTTGCAAGGATCCACCAGCACATCTTTTATTTGGGAACCAGCTTCACCTTCCCCTTCCAAAACCAAGAGAAACAATGGCTTTAAACCCGATCTGATGCATTTCAGTCATTGCAGAGGGTGATTGCCCCCAAAACTCCTGTTGAAAAGCTTCACTGGTGCCCACCCAGCTTTGGGTGAGGGCTCACAGCCGGATTCATTCCTCACTGCTGGATTTGTCCCTCACAGCGGGATTTGTCCTTCACCTCCCCTTCGCACCTTGCAGAGCAGAGCACTCCATGCCTTTTGCAGACAGTTGCAAGTCCTGTGGCTTCCAGTGGCCCTAAAACCTGCAAATAATACACGCTGGAAATTCCCTGGCCTTGCCCATGCTTTTGCCGTGTAAGGCAGCACCTCCCGTATCATTAGTCCTCCTTTGGCAAACAGCTATTGTGCATTTGATACTTTTATCTTTTAACAGTTTTCCTGTACATTTTTCATCTGCTAAATTGCATTTTTGCGGGCTTGTCTCTCCCTTTTTATTTCAGTTTACGTTAGTTCTTTCCCCAGTGTAACTGTACTCTCAGGAAGATTTTAATTACCTTCCTTTAAAGTCAAATGACAAGTAGAGCATGTCATTTGTAGCTAAAGTATCACTTGAAAATGCAAAAGCCCCGGCTTTATCAGGCTTAAAAGCTTTCCTGGAATATGTTCAAAAACTGCTGACTGGGCAAGATTAAACATCGCAATGTTAAGTAAAAGATCTCTGCATGTGGTATTCTTTTATTCCCCCGGGTGATCAAGTTAAACTGCAATGCAGCCCTCAGACCTTCTTCTAAAATATTATTAAGTTTGTTGGGTTTTTTTTTCCCTTTTCTCCTTTGTGCAACAGGGAGAGGAGCTGGGGCTTTGGTGATGGGAATCTGAAAACACCGATACCCAAAAGCACAAGGGAGCAGCATCCTTCACGAGAGATCAGGTGTTCCCAGAGCAAAGCAGCGACAACAGAGGGCACCTGAGGAGCAAGCACATCCCTGGCCCTGCTCACCATCAGCCAGGACCTCCTGCATGCCCGGGTAGACCTGTAATCCTATAGCATGGAAATGGTCCGGATGCATAGAGACATTAAGAGAAATAATTCATTAAGGTGATTTGTTGCATGGGGGTCAGCAAACCCTGCAATGCACCCATATCTTCATTGCTGGGATGATGGATGAAAGTGGGGCCATGGTGGAAGAGGAGGAGGATGAGGTGGCTGCAGCACTGGCTTCACTGCCTGGGGAGCCTGGTCCTTCAAAGCAGGGCCCCCAGATCCGTATTTCAGGAGCTACCTTCCTCCTCGGGTGTGCTGAGGGGTTGCCCATGCTCCCTGCACCAGGTCTGGGCTGCTCATCAGTGCAACCTGTGTTTTCTGGGACCAGAACCTGCATTTTCTGGTTGTTCATCTCAACCCGCAATACCTGAGATCAGCAATGGGCCTTGCACCTTTCCCCATCCACCACCCACAAGGAGCTTCAGGTTTTTATTTCCAAAAAGACTACAGGGAGCAGGGGATCTCTTAATTTATGGTAACGGGCTTTCCCCTCCCTGAGCACCGCGAGAGGATCCTGATGCACTGGCCAAGAGCTCCTTAAAAATGCTTGGGAAGGAGCATTGGGGGATGCGGAGGGGAAGCGCACTAATGGTTTAAAAGGCACGTTGGACTTCCAGGTCTGCCCAGATTGTCTCTGAAGAAATCCTCGGAGAGCTTGGATTACTCATTTTTAATATGAACAGGAACCACCTGCCCGCAATCACACACATCAACTGTTGGTTCCTTTGCAGGGGAAGAGCAGCTTGAATGCTTTTTACTGCAACGTTTAACCCACTGTGTGTCTTGGAGAGCTTTTTCTTCTTCTAATTGAAAACACACTGCTCAGATGTTCAACGCTCTCGCCTCCATCTCCCACAGCCTCCCCAAGAAGTAGGAACAAATCCCAGCGCTTGCAGAGGGTGCTCTGGGGTATGAAGGGGGGGGATTTTGGGTGACAAAGTGAATGGCAGGGCTGATGAGGGGCCCAGCTCACCCCCTGCGTCACGGTGGTACCACACCTTTGATTGCTTCACCATCTCGCTGCCAACCAGCGCGCTTGGCACCCACCTTCGCCATCCCTTCAAGCCACTCCTAACAGCACAAACACTGAGCTGCTCCTGTCCTTCGCGGTCCTGCTTCCCCAAAATCCCCTGTGTCAACAAACAGACACATCCTCACTTCTTCCTCCAGTTGCTGAAACCTCCCGTGCTCAGGGGTCCTGGGCTTGGCCAGCAGCTGGGAGATGCTCCATGCATCCCATTGTAGGCAGGACTCTGCGAAGACAGAACAGTCCCCAGCACGCTGCCTTCCTCCCCCTTGCTATTTTGCATCAGTGAAAGTAAATCTTAGAAAATCTGTGGTTATTTCCATTTTTTTTCTTTTTTTTTTCATTTCATTTTTTCCTTTCAAAACTCACTGAAAATAAAGCAAGCAGCTGAGTTCTTGGAGAAAGTCATCTGGAAAGATCTCCATTTCTCTTTCTGCAGATTCATTGAACCCGATCAAGTTTCCCCAAAGCACCAGTTAAGACTTCTAGACCATTTTCTCCCTTTTTTTTGGACAAACAGGCCAAGCACTTCTCATCACCCCAAAATTTAACCAGCTGGGAAAACGCAGCTCTCTGGCCAAATATCCAACATTAGGGTGTTTTGGTGGTATTATTTATATTTTCTCTCTCCAATTAGGCAAACGCAACAGTTTTGCATCCTTGACCTGTGTGTGTGTGTAGCTGTAGGTGTCTTAGTGGCCAGAATTGCCTTTTGTCCCGCTGGGTTTCCATAGGGACTGAGCATTCCCTTCAATAAAAGGCTCCAAATGAATGTACCCTTCTCAGGGATATCACACAACCGGGCCTGCAAAAGCCTTTTATTAGGACATTCACCTCTGATGGGATAATTTTACCTATCAGATCACATAATCTCTTCCCCTGATGCTGAGCCAGGAAATGAAAAAAGAGCAGTGGGGAGATTTCTGACTCGAGAGCCAGGTTCTGCGGCGATGACAGCCTCGATTACTTGGTCACAGCCGTCTTAAAAGACGCGAACATCGAGCGAAGCCTAAAATTACAATGCACAACCAGACAATAGGTGGGGCAAGAAAGAGAGCGGCGACCAGACACTTTTAGATCAAATTATCAGCATTTAGTCTATTCATAAATATTTGAGCGGGTTAGTTAGCCAGTGGAGCTCGTCAGGCTGGAAGTGGAGATATCTCCTGTTGCTCATTTTTTTTTGTCCGTGCTCGTAATGTTTGATGCAAACACAGGCCACTGAAAAAAAAAATAACCTGACAGAGGTTAAGAGGATTTAGGAGAAGAGGATTGAGATTAACGCACAAGCAAACTGAAACGTTAGCCTTCCTCTGCTCCCCGTGCTCCGACTTGTTACCGCATATCCTTTTTCATGGGGTAACACAATCATGGCAAGGAGAAAGGCTGCGCGGCCGGGTGGAAGATAATTAACAAATACCTGGTCGCAAGAATAAACTGTTTCTACCCCAAAGGAGCGGAGCTGAGGTTTCCGCTAAGCCCTTTGGGTGCAACTCATCAGCCCCATGAAAGCGAAGCGCTGTGTCCCGGTGATGGGTAACGGCATCGGCCCGGCAGGGAGGAAGGGCTGAGCTGTTCCCCTCTGCCCAAAGGGATCAGCTTCTGCCCTGTCCTTTCTGGCCAATCTGTTCTTACCGCAGACAAATCTTCACAGGAGATCTGTAACGCTGCTTCGCTATCCTCCCCCTTTCAGCAAAAAGCAGTCTGAACCTTTTTTACTGAAACTTAAGCCCCCTCTTCTCCACCGCGCATGTGGAGAACTGATCATTGCCTCTTTTTGCTTTAGTTTTGAAGATTGCTCTCATCTGCTTTTCCCGTTCCCTCTTCCTGAGTCCAAACATCCCCCATCCCTTCACTGTCTCCATCACACTGTAGATTCATGCTTGCCTCATGGTCTGTCATATCTTCACACTGTTTTCTGAGGAGCCCCTTCCTAGTCAGTTGTTTCGCATCCTTTCCAGTTGTCCATGGGTTGTTCTTGCAGCACCTCACACTTGTTCCTCACATCCTGTTTTGGGGGCACATCCTATTTTGGGGGTCACTCTCTCAGCCTTGGTGAGTCCCAACCTGTCTAAAATGTCACAGTTGTTCTCCCAGAGTAACGTATGTGCTTGTAGAACATATTAGCTATGTACACCGAGGTGCTTGTCAAAACACCAATTGTGTTCCCATTAGCCCATCCAAAATAGCTGGGTCCTGTTCTTCCACGTTTCCCCATATATAAAATTACATTTTCATTTGCAAAGGTCATTTGACTCCTCAGTTAGGAAAATAACCCTTTTAGTTTAAGCAAATAGGCCAGAGCAGGGTGGCCAATATGCCTTCCTCGCTCCATGAGCCAAAACAATGCAAAATCTCCATCACACCAAGAGCCACAAGATCCTTGTCATGTATGTCAAAAGACCCGGATGGAAAAAGAGCTCTGAGACATCCTAAGGACTAAAGGTTGGGGGAGCAAAAAGGAGAACTATGGAGCCTTCATCCCTGATGGGAACCGGTCCGCTGACCGCAGGTGGAGTCCAGGTCACCCCCTGAATTCAAAGGCATGAGTCCACATTGACAGGAGTGCCACCCCATCAAAAACGCTCGTTTATAGCTTGTGTTTGGTGGGGAAAGCCCTTTCCTTCACTGGCCATCTCTGTCTGTTTATGGGGAACTGAGGGTTGAAGACAGAAAACCTCTTTGTGCTCACCTCGGGATGAGAATTTCTGGGAATTCCACCTTCCCCTTGCCCTACAGGTTCATTATTCACTTATTAAGGGGAAGCAAGGCAAAGCAAAGGCATGCAGTCTGCTGATGAGCCACCTCCTAGGGTATTTTCTAGCCAGAGAAGGAAGTTGCAGCAGGGTTGGTAACAGAGACATCTTCCCTTTGATTTCCCCCTGAGCCGTTCCCTGCAGCCTCAGCTTGTTGGTTCGGTGTTGATCGGCCACTTCACCTCCACCGTGGGCCTTCCTGGAGAATATTCCTACATGAAAGAGAAGGGAAACCCACATGGGACAGAGGCAGACAGAGCTGTGGCGATCATCGAGCCTGATTTCACACGTCATACAGGACATACCTTTCCACACCAACCCCATGATCCCTGCGTGAGCCGTTGCAGATCTTGGTGGAAAAACCTCCTGGGGTTCGAGTCTTAAAGCTACGAAGAATCCGCAACACAACCAAGTAATTCCCTGCTCGCTCCTACTGATGTCTGCAGCTTCTGACTCCTGGAGAGGGCAAAAACAAAAGGCAGATCCTCATTCATCTGCATCAGGAAGGTTTGAATTGGCTGATGGGCACTGAAGGCAGCCTCTAATCCTGGAAAGATGAGAAGATCGGTCTTATTGCTAAGGTTCAATAAGATAAATCTTATTTATCACACAAAAAAACAGCATTTTGAGACCTTTGGAAACAAAAACAGTCCTGAAAGTCAGTATTTAAGACAAGCCTGTGGTGGAAATGGGGATTTGGAAGGGCCACAATGAATGGGGAGATATTTTCCACGCCATTTAAGAAAGAGCCAAAGCACCTCTGTCAGTACCAGGGTGGCAAACCAGCCAGCCTGAACATCACAGACCCTCAACCGAGCTCTCAATTTCCTCTCTGCCCCTTGTTGCCACCCCCATAAATTAGGTAGCCAACAGCTAGGGGTGGAGATTGCCTCACCAAGGAGCAGCAGCAGCAGCATCGTGGTGCTGTGTCAAAGGATGCACGTATCCATGCATCCCCCATAGGACTGCACATCCCCTGCAGAGGTCATCCCCAAACTTTGACTGATCGCCTCCTTCCTCTGGAGCATCTCAAAACTGTGCTGGGTGCTGAAAGGGTTAACTGGGGCTATCTGCTGGTTCCTGGTGGAGCCTGGAGCGTGTATGCCAGTGACCAATTAATCAGAGAGGCCACTTGCCCCCCCACCCCGCTTCACCAGCTGGGCTCCGTTATGATCCCCATCGCAAATAAAGACAGCAAAGAAGGGAAACAGAGGCTTTCAGTGGGGCAGATAACCCGGCCTCCATGCCCAAACAGATCCCCTCAGTATCAGGCTGGAGAGGGGCAGATCACCCTCTCTCCTGGGGGGTTCAGAGTTCAGGCTCATTAGCGCAGGCTGATGGAGAGCTAATCAGGGAGGAAGGGCTCACCCTGCCCTCTTCCCAGCAGGGAGGAGAAGCCTTGGGCTCCCACATGGGCCACATGGTCATTAATTGGCTCCTTGATGAGCCCTGGCCGCCCTGCCCTGGCACTGCCGCTCCTGTGCCCTGACCCCACTGAGGTGCAGGTGTGGGGCTCGCAGCCCCCCACATCCCCCACATTGCAGTGTGGGAGGGGAAATGTTCACAGGTTTCATCACGGGTTGGCTAGAAGGAAAATAGTCATGTTTCAGGTAAAACACTTGGAGAAGCTGGAGAAGTGGGTGGAAGCACGGATTTCATTAAGGTTAGCAGCAAAAACCACACTGAAATCCCAATTTGAGCCTGGGGAGAAGCCAACCAGCAAAGCAGATGGACTTGACATCATCCCTGCAGAGCCACGGCATCATCCTGCGAATGCTGCTTGCTGCTAAGGATGGACCGAGCTCCCCCCTGCAGGAAAAGGGTTCATTGCTTTGAAAATCATTACGGAAAGTTGGCGCAGTTTGAGCAGCCCGGTCCGTAATAGCTTAATCCAAAAAGGGCTGTTAAAACGCACGATTTCAGCTCAGTCCAGCTGGGTCCTTGTGTTGCATTCGTCACGGTGGTATTGGATGGCGGAACAAGGGAGCGATACGGGGACTCCCAGACATCTGCCGTGCAAACCATACGTGGCCAGTTGGGAGCAGCCAAAATCCTGAATCCACTGCGCAGGGCAACAATCTGGGAGCCCGGACCCCCCTGGTCTCTTCAGGGGAATGCACAGAGTCCTGGGTCTCCACACTTGGTTCAGCTGTGGCTGGTAGGACCCCAGACCATGGACCACAGAACCATTTGGTTGGACAAGACCTTTAAGACCATTGAATCCAACCATAACCAATGGTGCCAGACCAGCCCACAGTCAAAGGAGCAACATCTCACTGTTAAAATCGTGCAGGGAAGGGCTGCCCCTGGCCGGGTGCAGATGTCCAACAGCACCCGCGCATTCCAGGCCGAATCCAATTTTCTGCTCCTCACCCAGGGCCCTGGAGAGCAGCAGCTGCCTCAGACTGCACCTAAGATGCATATAAATAGAGCCATAATACCTTATTATAAAGGAATGCATGCCTAAGCAGGAGATACTGTTACCTCCTGAGGAGGAAGGGGGAGGAGGCAAAATGCTGCGCAGAGGAAGGAAAAGTGGGCTGACAGAGATCTACATGGACTCACGGTAACGAGATGCTGTCAAGATTTAAAAAATCACATTAACCCTCTTTTCTTGCATTGCCGCAACAGAAAGGGCCGAGCCCTGGCACCCTCTGCTGTGCTGTGCTGGGCCAGGAGGGGACCTGGGTTTGCTTCCAGGTGGGATGAGCTCTACGCAGCACAAACCACACACGGCTCCACCAACATCTCTAAGCAGAGCAAAAATGATGAATTCTGGAAACTACCACCTCTGCATTGCAAATCTTGAGGCCAGGTTTAAATCTGAGGGCTGAAAATTGCTTTGGGTGCAGGGTCCATTCGATGTGTTCCTGGGCATCCTGCCTCTTCAGCATGTCCTGCAGTGTGCAGGAAGGACTACAACACCCCTATTCTATTTAATATCTCTGTTTTATACAATATACCTGCTCCGTATGATGTCCATATGGTGTACAGCATCCCCACTCTGCACATGGAGACCACCAGATTAAGTAACTTGGCAGAGGCCATGCGAGCAGTCAGTGGCAGAGCAGGGCTGGGACCCTGCATCCCCCCTACCCTGTTGTTTATGCAATTTTTGGACAATGCTGCGCTTCACTTGCAGTCAGCAAGTGCAGATTTCTGCCTCCAGCCCTGGCAAAAATCCCCACTGACACGAATCAGCAGGCAACACCCAGCAAAGCAGAGCCAAGCCGGACCCCGACATTCCCCGTCCATGACCCCCCCTCTCAACCCAGCAGCCCCCGAGGACCCCCTGGTTTTCTGGGGGGCTGCATTGTGGCCACACGGTCCCCGCGGGCTGCGCCCCAGCACGCCACACGCATGGCTGCTCGGGTGGGTTTGAAACCGATCTGTGTCGGGCTGAGCTTGCCAAGGCCTCGGCTTTGATCTTCCCAGCCGGGGATGTGATGTAACACCTGCAGAATTACACAGTAACAAGCGAAAGGCAAGTTTCTGGCAATTAAAAGGCATCGAAAGAGGTTGGGAACCCGTCGGGCAGCCCCGGTTCAGTGTGTCTCAGGTTTGGGGAACTGGTTTTCAGAGGGATTTTTAAAGCATGTTTGTTTTTCCAAGCCCTGTTGCCTCGACTTTGCACTTGTGCATTTGCCTGAGCTCTGATATCTCCCGTCAGCTCTTGCCATTGCATAGTGAGAACAGGAGGCTGGGATGCCCCTTCCCAAAACTGTGCCCACCCACACCAGTGGCCCCGTGCAGACCCCAGGGCATCGCTCCACTCCTCCAGCCAACTCCTGAGGTTTCCCAGCAATGTTATGTGCTACCTCAGACCAAAGAAAACACATTTGTGGGGCATTTGCTTCAGAACAAGGACACAGACCGGTGCCAGCAACCATGGAAACCCCAGAGAAAACAACTGAAATCCTTGTTTATGTGCGGCTCCTGGTAGCTGCAGAAATTGGATTCCCACATGAAAGGGGACCTTCGGCAGCCACGGTGCACACGGACAAACCCTCCGGCCGTGACCGACCATCGATGTGGTGTTTCATGAAGCCAAGGAGAGAGGGGTATTGTAAAGCTCTGTGCTCATGACTTAATGTTCACCAAAGCACTTGATCAGTGAAGCTGAAAAGCCTCCTGCAAAGGCTGGACATTCATCTTGTAGAGATATTCCTCAGCAAATTCAGGTATGGGTCATTTTGGGTTAGACAGAGACTGACTCAATGGAGTTACACAGGGGTAAGGGAAGAGCAGGGCCTGGTCCACTTTAGTCTGCAGGATTTACACTGGGATAAAGCAGAGGGATGGGAAATACCCTCAAGATTTTCACCAACTGTGTCTGAGAGGTCCAAGAAATTTTCAGATCAAACCTGGTCAGGGCAATGGGTCCTTATTCCCTTGCAGAAGAAGCCAGGCTCTCCAGCCCATGTATTTCCATGCCCCAACAGTGGATGGTGACCACCATCATCATCAGTCGAGCAAATCTGCACCACCAAAGATGCGGCCCCAATCCGACAGCAGCAAATGTCCTGAGTTGGGTTTGTCTTCGGGTTTTGCGAGAAGACTTTTCAGGGAGAGGAGCTGGTTTTCAAGTCAAGGATCCTCCCATTTCTGATGGTTTGTGACAAGCATAATCCCACACTAATGAGATTTCGGTGCGGGTGTTGAAAGCGCTGTGCACATTGAGATCGGTTTGGGTTTCTGGAGACTCTTGCCTGTTCTGTACAATTGTTTCAAAATTAATCCTTGGAAGCCAGAAAGCTCAGACCAGATAGAGCAGCCAGAAATCCAACAGCAACAAGAAAAATAAGCTTTATTTCTTTTTTAAACTCTCCCAATCTAGTCGGGTACCAGGCAGGTTACAATTTCTGACATTACGCTACCAGTCAAAAATGCCCCAAGCTGTCTGCTTTCATTGCATCAATGATATCAGCTGTGTTGACCTGCTCTTAGAGAGTTTTAATTCTGTTTGCTCTTGGCTAAACTCCATTCCTAATCCTATTTTCACCCATTTCTATCCAATTTAATACAGCTCCTGTAAGTCAAAATTAATTACTCCATGTGCTCTCCCAGCCCTGTAGTCTGAAGGAATAATAAAGAAATCCCACCTCGGCCTTCACGGCACCTCGTGGCTGGGAAAGCTGTGAGACGGAAAGGGAACTGGGAAAGACAATCATAAGTCTTTGCTCATTTTTGCAATTAATATTTCCTCCTCACTCAGTAAATCTCCACACACCCATTTGCTCCTTATTACGTGGTGATGCCCATGGAGGAACCCCAATCTCCTGGGGCAAAGAAACACCTACAAGTCACCTACTCCCTTTTCCTTCACCTGCTCAGAAACAGCTCACTCACCTTTCATTTCCAGTATTAATTACTCCTTCCTTATTAATTACTCCCAAGGGGAAGAAGGATGGTTGGGTGTCTGGTCACACGCATCTCGTGTTTCTTTGGTCAGGCCTCCTGGTTTATCACCTACCCCACTTACAAATTGGGTTTGCTCTTTGTAGGGGCGCTGTAGATTTGAATTAACTGGGGTTCATAAAGTAGCCCCAGGATGTAAAGCAGAATTCCTGCTAAACTCTAGAATCATTATTTCATCCCTGGTTTGCAGGCGCCCAGGAGCTCCCCTATATCTATGACCATATTTATTCTTATTTTTATTTCTAACTGGTTTAGCCTATGCACATTCTCATGGCTTTTTTATTCTCTCTTTATAGATTTGCCATCCACACGTTACATGGTTGAGAAGTATTTGAAATTTGGGCTCATTCCCCATTTGACTTCCAAGGCAGGAAAAAAATACCACAGCAAGGACACAAGAGATCAAAAAGATCCAGGAGAAGACGCGTTTTGGCCTTGTTCAGCTCAACGAGATGTCACTGCAATGCTCAGATGCATTATTTGACATTTAGGGAAACATTTGCTTGACTTCTTTCTTAATCGCCTTCAAGGCTAAACCTTCCTTAGACAATTTTGCATGCTCCGAAGTGTGTTTTTGCAAGCAGGAAAATAGCGTTATTGATATTAGATCTGATACTCATTCATCTGAGTATCTTCGCAGCAGCAGCGCAGTATTTATGTGGTGGTTATGAACAGCACACAACTTTGCTCTCAGAATAAAAGCTGTGGTGGTAATTTTGCTTTTACCTCTGCAGACTTCTCACTCCAATGGCTTTGATGTAGATACTTGTAGCTGAGTTGTTGCACAAGAAGTCAGAATCAAGAGCAAGATACTAAAGAATAGATCCTGTCATGCCACGAAATTACTTTCCTATGCAACATGTGAGTTGCAGCCAACTATAACAGAGACAGACACTCATATCAAATACCTACAGTGTCCCAAGGATCAAGGCAAACAAGTTTGCAGGCTGGAAATAACAATTTTCCAACAGCATTGTGCTAATTCACGTAAGCGAATTGAAAATGAAAGCTTTTCAGAAACAAACTCGATTTCCATCACTTCATTCCCATTATACACGCTGTGTCGTATTCCTTTTAGCCCCAGTAAATGGTTCCACTTGCCGTTTATCAGTAATTAGCACGTGGGTAGGTGTTGGTCAGGACGTTGGTTCAGGAGTTGCTTACCACAAAGCAGTTAGACAGCAGCACACGGAACAGCCGTGCAAGGCGTTGTGCTTTTCCTAAGGGTCTTAAAGGAAATAATAACGCACTGTTGCTCTTTCTTAATAGCGTTACCCCTTGAGCGTAAACAGAAGAAGTTCATGTTGCAGAGCTGACGTATTCTGTGCAGGACCGGCCAAAAAATTATGTTCCTTCCTAACGAAGAATGGCAAGGTTTCGTAAGTGCTTTTTAATCCCCACCAAGGTTTTTTTGGAAACTTTTTTGGAAAAAAGAAAAAAAAAACCCCAAAACTCACAAAGAGGATAAAGCCCTCGACTGACCCACCCATGCTATAGAAGCCAATGGCTTGCTTGGTGGTAAAGCATCTCCCAAGAGAAGCAAAGGCCAACATTAGTTGTATTTCATCTGCTAACGGAGCTGTGCTCCCAAACGATGATATGCAAGCGCTGAAACACAGCAAGCACAAAGGTGCTCTTTCATTCGGGGAAGCCATCATCTTAAAGTAATTAACTGGGGATTAGTCAGAAACGATGCCCAAACAAATGAGATACGGAAGGGCAAGAAATTGTAGTCCTGTCTTGAACCTTGCGTGAGGTGGAGCGCTGCCAGTGCAAACAGCAGCGAGAACACAGCGTTACGTCTTGAGAATAATGAAAAAATGAGATTGGCAATTAGAGCTGGGTGGGGGTTTTCAAAAGAAAGCGTCTTGGGGATGGACAGTGCTCCTCCGCCTGCCACCACCACTGGCACCTCCTGCTGCTCGGCCTTTCTTCGCTCTCCAGTGGGATGCTGGTTGGACTGGTCTGGGCTGATCCAACTCATCTTGACTGCTCCAACTGGTCTTGACTGATCTTGACTGATCGTAAAGGTCTTTTCCAACCAAATGAGTCTGTGATTCTGTGCTAACATGGATTGATGCGGCTTCCATGGCTGTAAATCAAAGGCTGTGCCAACAGAGCATCAATGGCATGAAGGACCAGCACTGCTCCTCATGGAAAGCCTTCTTTTAACAAACTCCTCCTTGCGTGTGGATGTGGCACTTGGGGACATGGTTTAGTGGGCATGGTGGCATTGGGTTGACGGTTGGATTTGATGATCTTAAAGGTCTCTTCCAACCTTAACAATCCTATTCTACTCCTTTTTCTGTTGGCCTTCCCATGGCTGATGCACAATTTGGGAAGCGAACACAGGAACCTTGAATTTGCTGGGGATGAAACTGCTGCACGGGGAAGTTTTATCACTCCCCCAAAACCTTCCCCTCCCCAAACTGCTCCACCACAGCAGCCCAGTTCCCCCAGTAAACCTCACTGATTGCATCAGGAACAGACCCACCTTATTGCAAAGCCCATATGGAGGAGACGGGGGGAAGCCGTATAACCCGAGACTCTAATTGAGTGCGTGTGTTAAGTAACTTTACAACCACGCTTCGCTAGGAAGCCAATAAAAGGGCAAAACACAATTGCCGGGTTTTAATTAAGGAGCTAACATTTAAATGAGGTGCATCATCTGTTTGTATTAAACGTGTTTAATTTAATTTGTTATAGTACACTTATTAAATAAATCAGCTTTATTGAATTTGCTATGCTGGTGGCATGCTGAACAGAAGTGAATGGAAAGAAGCCGGGTCTGGAATTTTCCTTTTAAATCAACTCAGGCTCGGTCTGCATGCAGCGACACTTGGGAAAATTAATTCCAGTTAATTAAAGGTGTGAATTCAGAGCAGATCGGTTCAGCCACCCTAAAACTCTGAGCAGACCTCTCCATTCAGAATTCTAATGCCCTTGATTCAGCTCAGTTTGATTCACTTGGCATGTGACGTAAGAAACTGAATCAAATCTGAATGAATGTCTGCACCAACTTTTATGGTGGTTTAACTTGTCCTCTTCTTTTTCCTGAGCTTCCATGTGGAGCAGGGGTTTACAGGAGCTGTTCAGATTGGGTCACAGCCTCTGATCCCCAAACTTCAGTCTTGTTAGGAATCACCAACAGCCAAAAAGCAAAGTGCTGGTGGCAATAACCCCACTCGGCTGGCACCACTGGCTGATCCCTGCCCTGTCCTCTCCCATCTTCACCTTTCTGCAGAAATGCAATATTTTGGTTCATTGGTACAGGAGATCCAGCCTGGAGCTATTAATACAGACCAGCTGGGGAGGAATTTTCCTGCAAACTTCAGCCTCTGTCCAGACCGCAAATCTCTGGATGCAGCAGCACCAGGAGCCAGGGCTCCAGCTGCCCACTGGTACCCAGCCTCCAGCTTCAGCTCCTCCATTTGCACCAGGGATGGTCAGACACCTCAGTCAGGGGGGCTGAGAGACCCCCAGCTTCAATTCCTCCAGGTTAGAGATGCTTATCCAGGTGTATCCACATGGACCCCAGCATCTGATACATTGAAAACCAGTGTTTCGAGGCTCCATCTTTTCCTGTCTCACTTCCATCCCTGCTCACACTCAGGTAATACCGACCAATTTCATGTGATAGCCAGGAGAGTTTCAAAGCTGCTCACAAACCCCTCTGAACCCCTCAGCCAAAGCAGCAAGGCTGAAGGGTCAAGCATCACTACAGGAGGGACATTGAGGGGCTGGAGCGTGGCCAGAGGAGGGCAATGGAGCTGGGGAGGAGTCTGAAGCATCCGAATGATGGGGAGCGGCTGAGGGAGCTGGGGGGTTCAAGTGGAGAAGAGGAGCTAAGGGGAGACCTTATCCCTTCTGCAGCTCCTGAAAGGAGGGGATAGCGAGGAGGGGTCAGTCTCTGCTCCCCAGGAACAAGCAATGGGATGAGAGGAAATGGCCTCAAGTTGTGCCAGGGGAGGGTGAAGGTGGAAATTAGGAAACATTTCTTCACCCAAAGGGTTCTCGGGGACTGGCAGGTGCTGCCCAGGGCAGTGGTGGAGTCCCCATCCCTGGGAGTGTTCAAAATCCAGGAGATGAGGTACTGAGGGCCATGGGTCAGTGGTGGACAGGGTATGGTTGGAATTGATGACCTTAAAGGTCTTTCCCAACTAAATGAATCCCCTGACTGTGTGATCACGTCACTCACTAACAGCACCCTGTCCCCATCCGGCATCGCTGCCACCGACCACTGCCTCTGAGGGGGACACAGATCCCACCATTGCCCCCATGAAAGAACCCTTGTGCTCCTGGTGCTGCGCAGGGAGGCAGCCCCTTGTCGTCCCTTCAGCTCCCTATGTGCTTTTCCTGGGAGGAAAACGAAATTCCTGCCTCCGAATTGGCGCCACCGTGCCAGAACGGCAGTGACCTCTGTAACCACACAAGATTTAGTGGTTACTTTATTTCGGCTGTAATGAGGCTTTGTAAACCGCTAAAAGCCAAATGTTTTCTTCTCCTTTAACTCTTGGTGGATCGCGCAAAATAAATAACGGAGCAGACGTGCTGTCTGTGCATGAATTGAGAATTCACTGAAAATTACCCAGCGTCTGAAGTGGGTGGAGCGGTGGTACCCGGAGCGGGGAGGTGCTGAGTGAGAAGTTATTTGGAGAAATGAGCCATGAGCTCCTTTCAGGAGCCACGGCCGGCCCAGGGCATGGGAATGGTGCTGGATGCACCGGGGAGAATCCCATCTGCATCCCTGTACCCATTAAATGTATTTTTTATTTCAGAGCCTGCTTTACCGCACCAAAAAATATTAAATATGGTGATGATCACAGTGCACTGATGTGGCCGCACTTTACAGGGAACTTCTTCACCCTCTGCTGCTAATAAGAAAAATAATAATTTGATTTTTATGCTTTAAACAAGTATTCAAATATTTGATATTTCCATATCAGCGAGCTGCAAGGGCTGCCAGAGTGGTGAGAGGTGGGATTCAGCAGAAGGGCTGGGGGGTGGCAGTGTCCCCAGGACATAGACGATGCCACTGCCGTGCCACTGCTGCTGGGAGCAACAGAGCCACGCAGGATCCAGCCTGGGTGACCCAATTAATTTGGAACAACTGGAAGCATCGTTCTCCAGGTTTAATTTGCTGCATGACTGAATAGCGCCTGGGTGATGATTTAATGTGGGAGAGGAGCAGGGCCCGGGGTGGGATGACGCTGGCACTGTAGGATGGTGGCACTGCAGGATGGTGGCACTGTGTCATGGAAGTGAGGGCTCATCTTGAGGTCCCTTCCCAAATGTGCCATCCTGGGGTGCTGCAAGCCATGGTGGCACCCAGTGATCAGGGTCTTTGCCCATGAAGCACCCCAAATGAGAAGGTGATGACTTCTACCCGCTGTTAGCTGAGATGGGCTGCTCATTGCATGTACCTTAATTTATCAGAAAACAGCATCTCCTGCTCCCCAGACTGCTGCCATGAACCGTGCCCACTGTTTCTCCCCTAAAGATGAACTCAAGCTGCACGGCTCATCCTTTGCGGTCACGATCAACCCTTTTGGGGTGGAGATACCAGGAGTCTGCAGAAGGTGAACTGAAAGTCAGGGTTGCTGGTTTCAACCCCAAGCTCAGCCCGAGTGAATAATAAAAAGGGAGCAATGAGCTTTCATCAGGAGTCTGACCCACTCCTGCTTGGGGAAGATCAAGAATTTCCATTGAATTCACCTCGTGGGTATTTTGTGCCCAACCCCTGGCCCAACCAACGCCGTGCAGCAAAGTGTGGCTGGAACAAGGGGCTGGTTTCAAAGAGTTGGAGGGATTCACCAGATTTTTCCAAACACACCGTCTCTTTGTTCCTTTTCTGCTGAACTAATCTGTCCTGATATTCTAGTTTTTGTTACAGCCGTGACCTTTTCTATTCTAATTCACATCTATAAGTCTAACCATTTTGGCATCTGTTGAGCTATTTGCTGTAATGCTAATCTTGCACTGGTAAGTTCCACAAGTTTATAACCTCTTGTACTGCTCTGGTTTTATTTAAATAGATAAAGTCAGATTCTCACCTGCACTGAGTTGGAGTGGAGTCAATTTATGCCATCAAAAGAGCTGGCCCAAAGTTTTAATTTCATCAAACGCCTCTTTGATCTTCTATTAGAGGAAAGGGAAAATAGAAGCACTTTGTAACTGGAGGGGGTTATGCCACATGTTTTATCTTCCTCTGCCTCTTAACCTTTCACAGTGGGGCTGTGCTGTCCCTTTGAACTGCTCCTGGTTAGAGGCTCCCACCACTGATTCCCTGGGTTTTACCGACCCTCAGGGATCCCCTCTTTGACTTGACCTGCAGTACAAAGCTCTTACTGGATTACCCACTCGGAGAAAAGACACCTACACATTGCAGACGTGTTTTAGGAAAGGCAGCAATTAATAACACACCTGCAGTTGTGTTATCAGCGGTGTTGGGTGCAAGGCAAGATTCTGGACATGGCCATAACTAATCCCACTGCTCTCAGGTTGAGGAAGGAGCTTATCCTATCATTTCCTCTTGCTACCAGGAAGAAACATCTTCTGTGCATCCCTGGTGCTTCACAAACAACAAACAAAGGCTTTGCTGTGCATTACCCAGCAGTGCTCTCCTCGCCTTCCCCTTTGGTCCTTCCCTTGACCTCCCCATGCTCCCTCAGATCAAACAGCTCTTGTCCCATTGAGCAGCCCATCTGCAGCCAAACCAATTTCTTGCCCATGTACCCAACATAATTTCTCTGGCCTTTGGGTTGAAGAGAAACCTGGGAAGGTTCCTGGAAAAGCATCTTTGTGCCTCCGTTGTTGAGTGGGCCAGGGAACACCATACGAGAAGGCATTTTTCCAGTTAGACTCCTGGTTTTTATAACTTTTTTTTTGCTGTGAGATGAGCCTGAGCTACTGAAAGGGTCTGAAAGCTCAAAGTAGGTCAATGTTCAATGATTGCATCGTTGGATCACTGCCTTGGTGATGCGTATCTCGCCGAGGACAAAGCCACGTTGCCTTGGCAGGCCTCAGAGCTGAAGCTGATCGCTTTCTCCCTCCATCAGCCAGGGCTGGGTCTGAAACCCCAGGCATTGATGGATGCATAAGCTTGATAAAACAGCTTACCTTGGAGCCGCAGGAGTCCCCACACTGGGCTTCGAGCGAGGAATTTAATCGAGTTGGGTATCCCTCATCTTCAGGAGCGACTCAGGCCTACTGCTAGAGAGGGGAGTGTGAACCAGCAGCCATGGGCCAATGCCCTCGAAAGGGAGGTTTTGTCCTTGCCCTGTTAATTAGAGCTTTGCAGAGCACTGAAGCATGAGGATTCATCACCTTTCCCAGATATTGCTTCTGGGTTTCTCCGAAGGCTCTGCAGCCCAGGGTGCTGCTCCTGCTTTTTTGGGGCCCTCTGCTCCGGCACAGCCCAAATCACCTGCCATAGCACAAGGCATCACCGAGCCCAGTCCATCATTGTGCAGTCAGCTCTTGGAAACTCAGAAAGGTTAAAACTTCCTTATAAACAGAAGAAAGGCTGGGAAAGTTGTATTCCCAACCTCTCCCTGGGTGCCTTTGAGTCATGCTCTTCATAGCAAGGCAAAAAAAGCAGCGCTTTTCATTCAAACTCTCTGTGCTGAGAGCCACACAACGCTGGGAAGAGGGCACTGGGTTCTCTTCTGCTTTTACACATCCTACAAGTGGCCATGTGGGATCTTTTCTAGAGGCTCTGTTATTGGGGACAGGACATAGATTTCAATCTGAAGTGCCATCCAAACCCTACCTGCTGACCCAGTATTGATTCAGCATCACACTGTTGAATTATTCTACACCCATTTCAGCTAAAGCTGCATCTCCAGAGACAAAACAGGTAAAGTCAGGCTTAGTTTATTTTAAATAACCTTGACATAAGACCGATTTTTTTCTTTGTCTAGGCTAAAAGCAAGAACGGAGTCATTCATGGTGTGTGAGACCATTGCCAGGCCTACACCTGGAGCAGCAGCGGCTGCGACAAGAACATGCAGGCAATTACCACACAGACATAGCTGTGACCCACAGGAAGACCGAACCAGCCAAGAGCTGGGAGTTACTCCCTGCACGGGAAGGAAAACCCATTGCAACCGTATGCGGAGTCAGCCTGCGCACCGAAACAAGGTGTCTGCCACTCGGCTGTGCAGCAGCGAGCACGACAGAAGTCCCTGGCTTGTGAAGTTGTCAAACTGTAAAGTTAATGAGGTAGAAATGAGAGTTTGGTGCAGGCGTCTGAATGTTGGAATTACTCCCCGACGGGTTCGCCCTCCTCTTATTGCAGCCTGCGTAAATGAAGTGACTAAGGGTCTCCTTGGAGCCCGGCCAGCTCGCCACTGCCGCTGCGAGAAGCACGCAGCCTTGTTTTGCAGATTAATAAATACGGCGTTGCCGGTGAAGGAAGAACATGTGGTTTCCAAGAACGAGACAAGCAGGAAAAGCAGACAGACATTACACTGCTCCTTGTCCCGGCGAAGGAATAAAAGCCATACAAGCCACGCATGTACAAACACCCCTCGCCCAGCACGGGAGAGCGGCGTTGGGGTGAGACAAAGCAGCGGTGTTTGGAGCAGGCTGGGGGTGCTGGGGGACACCAGGACTCAGGTGATGGGTGGAAAAAGTTGGAGATCTTTGTGCTTTGCCGCTGAAAGAGGAACTTAAACTGGGTGAATTTGATTGAATTGAGGTCTGCTTTGCCTTTGTGGAGGGACAAGTTGGTGAACATGCAGCAGGAGAAACCGCCTGGGGAAGGAAGACCTTTCCTTCTGGTAGTGGTGAGTCCACCTAGAGAAGGGAGTCATGGTCCCCATCATGACTGTATAAAGAACTATGCAAGATATCCATGAGCAAAAATGAAGGAAGAGAAGAGCATAAACCACAAATTTTTGAGTAATTGTCTTAATTGCCAGAAAGCTTAGAGAAAACTGAAACTGGAACTTGGAGTCCAGTGCAGCTTGAAGCCCCAACATACCCGGAAAGTTAGAGGTGTGCTGATGTCCATGAGCTCAGTAAAATACCTTCCTCTTGAAATTAATTATTTCAAACAAATCTCATCTGTTCCTGCCTTACTCTGTAAGAGATGAGGGGCCCCATTACCAGGAACAACTTTTAGCTGAGGATACAAGCAAGCTCAAAGGGATTTGGAAGTGGGAACAAGGGCTGGAACAAGCTCTTCACTGCTATTAAGACCACAGGAGCAATTCAGTTTGGTTCAGAAGAGGATTTGGACCCCACTGCTGTGTCTTCCCTGCACCAGATGAGCTGATCCATGTGTCAAGATTGGGAACAGACATCCCAGCAAACCCCAACCATCGCCAACGTGCTGCTGGCCATGTAAAACAGGCCAGACCCTCTCTGCTAACATCTGTGTGCTCTGCTTTATCAGCACCATCGAATTTTCTCTGCATAGAGCTCCAATCCACCCCTAGTGCATGTTATTTCGATAACGGAGCAGCTATGTCAGTCCTGTATGGTACCCAGTGAGCAAACTCACTGCGTGGGAGGCCAGGGCGACTCTGCTCTCTGCTGATGGCACGTATGGCAATGGGGAAATTGTGAATTTTACCAATTTTATGCCTAATTTAACATGAGTTAACGTCTCTCCATAAGTTTCCTCATGGAACGCAGTCCCACCACATGTCACTTACAGCTGTCGCCCTCATTTTGTGACTTCCAAAATTGCCAACTTGCGACTTTAGGAAGTTGCCAAGCTGCAACTTCGGATTTTGTCAACTTGTGACTTCCAAAAAGCTCTGGAAAGGCTCCAGGGAAGCTCTGGGAAAGCTTTGAAGGGAGTTGGGGCATCTGAGATGATCCTAGCGCATGACCAGAGAAGCTCTCAGGTAACAAGGTCTACCCAGGCTCTAGAAAGGTGCTTTCAGAAAGCTCCTATGAGCTCCAGGAAGGCCTCTCAAGAAGAGCAAGGCTGTTTTAGAAGTCTTAGTACAGGGGGTTGGCTCTGTGGGCTCCCAAGAAGCTCTGGCGAGCTCTTGGTTGCCTCTCGAAAGGCTCTGTGGTGCCCTGGGAAGCCCCAGGGAAGGTTTGGTTCATCTCCAAAACAGCTCTGGAAAGGCTACAGGAAAGGTCTGGGATGGCTCTTGCAAAGGTATCCACAAATCTCCTCCTATTTTTAACTCCTATTCTGCCACTAAGGCATTGCTTACACTTTGTGGTAACCTCTAAAGATCAGGATTTCATGAGAGGGGTTTCGGAGAGAATCAGGTTGCACAGTCAGCATGCCAATCCAGTTTAACATAACTCCAACATTTGCTTGTAATTCTTATTTAAGACCCTTCCACCAAAGCATGTTCTGGGCCCAGTCACTCAAAAATGCACAAGAGTCTCATTTCCAAACCCCACAAATCACACAAGAGATGCCAACTCATAGGACCAAAGAATCATTAAGGCTGGAAAAGCCCTCTAAGATCATCAAATCCAACCATCAAACCAACGCCACCATGGCTACTAAACCATGTCCCCAAGTGCCACATCCACACAGCTTTCGGACACCTCCAGTGGTGGGGAATCCACCACATTCACGAGTCCAGTCAAAGGGGTCACGTTCTGAGGTAGTGACACCTCCTTAAAGTGCTTTGCCTCATTGCTGGATGGACTGTCCTCTTCTGGGGACATCTGTCCTTGGGTCATCGACCAGTCCTGGCTGTATTGTACCTGCTTCTGCTGCAGAGAAGGAGCTGAAGCCCTGTGGCTTTATGTATATATAATATATACATAAAAATATGCAGAATTTTTAAATTATTTTTAAATATATATATATATATATGTTAACAGAGTGAGATGCTTGCAGAAAGTCCTAATGTGGACAGGCTGGGATGTGCGTTGGCAATGGCTCTTTCCCCCCTCCCCAAACATAGCTCCAGCTGCTCACTCAGTGTCTGTCTCTTCTCACAGGGCACAGAAACACAAGATCTTGTTCAGGGGACGAATAAAGATATTTCCAGAGCGCAGACGAGTTTACACACTGCAAGACAACGCACATTCAAAGTGGTGGCAACAGCTCCCGCACTGCAAACCTCGACTTTATTAACTCCCATCCCGGCGTTGGGTTGTTTTTTTTGAACACAGGTTGAAACGCAAGCCCAAAAAGCTGCGAGGAGTCAAAGTGCTGCTCCTTCCAGCTGTCTTAATCTTTGGAAAAACAGCACAGCGGTTTCTTCCTACTGCAGTAGACTCATTTCTGCTGCGTCCAAAGCTTGAGCTTCTGCCACGTTCCCAATTTTGCATGCCAAAATCCTCATTTACCCAAAGACACAAATTGGGCACAGCTCGCATCGCCTCCTGCCTCTCCCACGCCTAGATTTTCCCCATTTTCCTACGAGGGCCATGAGCTGCCCCTCGGCTCCTCGGCCCCGCTGCATGGACGCTGGGATTACGCTGCAGATGTGGCCTGCGCCGAACGTGTAAGGATACTACATGGTGGTGTCACAGCTGGACATCCCATTAATAGGAACAATATTTGGTTTGAGCCATTTTAATTGAAACCACGGCTGTAGCAGCGTGTATTTTTTTTAGTTAATGGTACACAAACGTGTTCCTCGCGGCCCTCCCCGCCTCCCGTCCGATGGTTATTGCTCTAAGACATCTGGTTTCACAGTTCAACAGGCACAGGCGTATTTCCACCGTGTAGTTCTTCGCTTGTTGACAGGGCAGAATTTTTTAATATGGGGTTACTATCATCCAGACTTCCTCCACCTCCTCATTTCTGTGACGGATACCCCTAAACGGTCCCTCAGCTCCTCCATCTTCAAGCTGCTGGCCCGGTTTTATTAGCTCACATACACGACACCTCCATGTCTGATTTCCCGCTCCCCTCCTCTCCCGGGTGAAATCCAAACTCCTAAACATGAACCGGACCTAATACTTTTATTTTTTCCCCTCTTTTGTTAAGTTCTGTTCCATAGAAACCAGCCTAGCACCTTGGAGCCCCTTCATCTTGTAAATAATTTGATGAGAGCCCTCCCTGTTCCTGACCAGGACAACCCAGAGCAGAGCAGCTCTAGAATCTCATTTTTTTTCTCTATAACCTCAGATTTTGCACAGATATTACATGAATATGAGGAAAAAAATCTCTTCACTGAAAGGGTCATCAGACACTGGGAGGAGCTGCCCAAGGCAGTGGTGGAGTCCTCATCCCTGGAGGGGTTTAACAGCTGGGAGATGAGGTGCTGAGGGACATGGTTTAGTGGTGGACGGGGTATGGTTGGACTCAATAATCTTAAGGGTCTTTTCCAGCCAAATTATTCTATGATTCTACGAAAAAAACCCCAAAGCTTCATCACCAATGCACCCCAAAACACACCCCGGTCCCTCCCAGAGAGCCACGTTATCTCCCATCACACTCCCTAATTTGTTTAACCATGGCAGTCCATGTCCTCACCGTGCTCAGCATTGCACCCTCCTGTCTTGGGGGGTTTTCTCCAGCCACGAATTAAGCCCTCCTGTGCTGGATGAAAGCATCAGCCCCCTTGCCCAGGGTAGAATTGGGGTGCCAAGGGTGTACCCCAGCAATGGGAACGCATGTCTCAACTGCAAAGGTGAAGTCAGTTGGTGCAGATCATTGAGCAGCTGAGATTTTGCATGAGCTGCATGTAAAATAACTCCAGCAAAACCCCGTTAACTGAATTCATGCACCATTTAAGAGGGGTTTAGGCCCAGCTCACAGAAGTGCACTTTTACTGGAACAATTGCACCTGCTTGCCCAAGGTGTGAACTCAGCTCTTTATTTTCTTTTTAGGTTTTATTGTACCAAAAAAAAGGCAGAACTCAGAAAAAAAGAACAACATTATTAGGTAAGGTAAAAACAAACTTTACCTTTCATTCCTGGTTTATTGGTTACTGGAAAATAAGTTTTACAAACTATCTCTTGCAAAGGACTTGTTTTCAGCTAGTTTATATAGTAGCTTTTGTTCACATAAAAATTTAGAAAGCTACTTTCCTCTTCTCCTTTCCCCCCCCTCCAATACATAAGGGAGGTATTACAGTGTGAAATATATCTACCGCTAGCAGGGCTGTGTTGTGAAGCTAAAATGAACACAGTAAATTCTGAGAAGGAATTTGTTTAACCTATAACCTTAAAGTAATAAGTGGAGTGCTAAATGTTTTGGCTCACACTGATATATTTTTATAACACTTGGCAAGGCAGCTCGGAGTCTGAAAGAAAAACTCGAGCGCTGGAGAAACAGCTCTTTGCCTCTTCGGCTCCGGGAGGCCGAATTTGGGCACGGGGAACACGCGTGTGGCCGCGTGTGCACGTGTATGTGTGTGCACACACGTGTGCCATGGCGGCCGCAGGACTCAAAGTGTGGTGGGATGGTGAAGCTCGACTGATCCAGCCTGGTTCAAGCTGAGTTACTTTACATTTGCTTGTTTAAAAAAATGTAATTAAAATCCCTCAGGAGGGTTTTGGAGAGAGGCGGGCATTGAGCTGGTCCTGCGGTACTGGGCCACGGCGCCGGCCGGGAGCGACTCCAGGGGCCCCCGCGCCCCCATTTCCCCATCTGCCACCGGGAGCAGTAATTGCGCCCTCCCTCCCACACACAAACACGTTTTTCCCAAAGATTTAAGGGGGGACGCAATGTGCGGGCCTGGTTTTCCTTCGTTAACACCCGTCTGACGCGGGTGTCATTAACGTCACCCCTGCCTGTGCCACCGCAGCGGGGTGCCGCTGTTTTGCCATCAGCTCCTGGGGCAGGGGGCAGCGGGGCTGACCCTGGCTCCCTGGGTGGAAACCCAGAGCAAACCCCCCCTGAAATCATGGGGCCGAGGTGCGGAGCAGGATTCGGGCCTGGCCTGGCCAGGCTCCAGGGTACAGTCTAGGCCCGAGCCCGCCTGTGTACTTTGGTCGCAAACCCACACGCCACAGGTTAAAGCAAATCCTTCTCTTTTTTTTTTTTTCCAGACAACGTCACTCCTGTTGCATCCCAGCCCGAGGTGGTGTTTTTCCTGGGGAGAGACCAAGGGCGCGGGATCTGAGCTGGGCAGAGCTTTGCAGGGAGCCATGGGAAGGGGATGCAGGGGCTCTGGATCCAGATCCTCATTTCTGGGGGTCTGCAAAGGAGGGGATCCCACATCTGAGAAACACCCTGAGAGTCCCCTGTGGTCCTGGGTGCTGCCAGCCCCACCTTGGGCAAACAGGATCTGATAAGAGACCTTTCACACATCCTCAGGTTAAATACATATCTTATAGCAGTTTTATATCGGTGAGAGCACTGAGCACCTCTGCCTCTTGTCCATGTAGGACACTGCCCTTGGGAATTCAAAAGCATTCATATTCCATGTTTAAAGATGGGGAAACTGAGTCACGGCACCTTTAAGTGACTTCCACCAAGGCTCAGGTGAAGCCCAGGGTAGGACAGGAGGTGCCACATGGCAGGACAAGGTGAAAATCTCAATCCACCTCTAGACCTCATGAGAGACAAGGGAGGACCCATCTTCCAAACTGGGGCATTTCCCCTCCCATTAGCAGACCCCAGGAGCAGGGAAAGTTTCACACCCCTCATCTTTTTCTATTCTTTTTTTTTTTAATTTGGCATTATTAATCTCCGAGGGGGTATAAATAACCCAGCTCCCCCCTCTCCTTGCCTCCACCTCCCAGATCATTTACCGTGGATTAATATTTGCTCGCTCGTTTGCACAGTAGCCTGTAGATTTTCAGCCTCATCGCTGGAATGATGTTGACTTGCGGAGAAATTACAGGGGCTTTGCCCCGGCACAAAGCAAACAGTGTGCGCTGTAATCAGACTCAACACCTCGGCAAATAATGAAAAGAGATATTATGCGGCTGTAATTTCCACGCGGGATTAGGTGTTTGCCTTGTAAAGCGTTCAGGTGCCGGCGGGTGAATAAACGAGCGTGTAATTATGGTCATCAGGTTAAACAAGAGGGAACTGGGATCGGACCTGGGCTTGGGGAGTGCACAGATGGGCCAGGAGTAGTTAATTCATAGCTGTTAATTTGCAGCTATGAATGGCTCTCACAGGTCCCGGGGGGTTGAGTGACTCCAATTCTATTTATGGGTCCCAAAATCAGGTCCAAGGCTGGCGGGGGTCTGCGGGAGCCTTTCCATGGCTCTGCTCTGAGCCTCCTTCACAAGTTCCTGCTCATCTGATTTTTGGGGTGATCAAGGAGAAAGACACATCCCAAAAATGGTTCTTTGGGTACGTTCTGGAGGAGTGTGGGACACCGAGTGGGAAGGTGTGATGGGATGGGAGCAAGCGCTAAATTTCCTCCTGAATCGGTGCCTTGTTCCCTAAAGCTGCAGAGGGACCACCCCGCTGTGCCCTGGCCAGCCAAGATTTGACAGCGATCCCTGGAAAAACCACCACAGGCACCCGGGGCAGGAATGTCCACCCACAGCGAGGAGGTGCGGTGGGAGCAGGCTCTGGCCACCAAACCCCAACATGGGACAACCAGAATCCAGAAATGGGAACCAGGCAAAGCTCAGACTGGGAATAGGAACTGGTTTGAGTTGGGAAGTGCTGGCTGCTGTCAAGACCCCATGGAAAAGTGATGGACTCAGCACCTCTGGATGGATGTGGGGATGAGCCCCCAGCAATGTCTCTCTGGAGACATTCAAACCCATCTGGATGTGTTCCTGTGTGATCTTCTCTGGTGACCTTGCTCTAGGGGTTGAACTAGGTGATCCCCAGAGGTCCCTTCCAACCCCCTCTGTCACTCTGTGACCCTCTTGGCCCAGTACAGAGACAACCTGATGGCACCTCATGGTCAACGAGATGCCCCAATGCCATCCCAGCTCTACAAAACCAATGAGTTTCCCTTGCGTGGGTTAAATCCACCCAAGCAACTCAAACCAGTGCAAAGAGCCTTCCTGGACAGTTTGTGTCCCTGTGCCCATACAGGGGACCAGAGCCATGGGGACAAGGTGGCTCCGGGGCAGGGAGAGGAGCAGCTTTGCAAGGGATGAAGCATTGGGTGACTGCACTCAGCTCCTGGGTTGGCAGAGTTGAGAAGGAGGAGGAGGAGAAGGAGGACGAGGAGGAGGAGAAAAAGGAGGAGGAGGAGGAAGAGAAGAAGGAGGAGGCCGCCAGGCTGGCTGCCCAGGAGGACAGGGCTCCTGCCCAGGCCCTGGCACAGGAGCTGGAGGCCAAGGGGGTTCAATTTTCAGCCCCCCCTCACCACCACCACTCTCAGTCCCCTCCATGTAAGGGGAGCAGCCAGGCCAAAAACATCTCCACCAGGCTCACACCTTCCCCAGAATGGAGTCGTGGCTCATTATAGCGAATGTTATTGCAGCGGCAAAGGCGGCTGCATCCAGGAGCAGGCAATATCCTGCCCGAAACGTCCAGGGACCGCTGCCATGGGCACATTCTTCCACGGTGTAATTAGGGTGGCAGGCGCTGGCGATGAGCGTGCAGGCTGCTTGGGATGGGGTTGTTGGGTTTTGGGTTTTTTTTTTCAATTTATTTTTACTTTTTTAAAAATTTCTTTGCAGGAGTTTCACCTCAGACGGGGAGCACAGTGGTTTATTGGACACAGAATGTTCCAGAGGAAATCATTAAAGCGGGGTGGGGTGACAGAGCTCTCGGTTAATGTCACCTAAGACGAAAAGAGCCTCCAGAAAGGAAGGATTCAGGAAAGCCCGAATGACCCCACATGCTCTGGGTGAGAAATGGGGACGTGGAGCTGATGCTCTCACAGCAAACTTGTGGTTTCTGCAATCAGCACGAATAAAACGTAGTGCTTGGTGCTGGAGGGATGGAGAGCAGTGCCCAGGGTGGTGGCAGAGGGGATGTGCTAGCCAAGCCATGCCTGGGGTGATGCAGGTTTGGGGAGAGCTGCCCCCACAACTTCTGAAGGCTGTGCCTTGGCCACAACATTATTTTCAAATTAAACATTTCAATTATCTCTTTTCAGTGCTGTCAGACTTCTGTCAGAGCCCACGCATCCCTCCTTCTGGAGGCTCAGAAAAGGTCCTGGCAGCTGGAGCCGCTGGAGCCCTTTGGGTTTGGGCTCCTGCCCAGTCCCTCTGGTCACTGCTGGTGCTGTGCCCTTCCATGCAAAGTCCCTGCTGCTTCACAGGGGCTGGGTTCAGCCCTTTCCCTTGACGCAGACTGGAGCAGCATCTCATCCGAAACTGGGATCCGCACTGGGAGCAGCCTTGGGACCACTCATGGGGCTGGGCTGAGCCAAGATCCGCTTGGACCCGAGCCCTCATGGGAGCTCGGAGTGAAGGGTGCTGTAGGTGTGGGATTTGTAGTGTCCGGATGTTTGCTGCCCTGAAATAGTCAACATCCTAGCTAACAATAATTCACTACACAAGTCCCCTTTGGCTAGGAAAACACAGACTTTTAGCCCAGACTATGAAGCCCAACTCGTTCGATTGCAGAAGAATTTAAGGCGAAAAAATTTAACTACTGGGTAGGCTTGTGTTTGCTGAGGATGTCTGGAAATAACTTCTCCATTCATTCCAGGCTAGGCGGGTACATGGGGGAAATGTGTTACCCTGAGCGCTGCCTTTGGGTTTCACATTAAAACATACACTTAATATTTAGCTGCTTGTTTTCCTGTTTCCTCGCTGGGGTGATTGAGTCCCCGGGGAGAAACCTCCCCAGCTATTTTGGAGCCTGAGGATGTGATTCACTTCAGGCGACCTATGCAAACAACAATAATAATAATTATAAAAAAAGAAGTGTCTGTAATGCCTGTCCCCAGGAAACGGAGGAAATCGGTCACGCTGTGAGCTCCTTGGTGGACACATCCCTGCACAGCAATTTTCTCCCAGGTGGGTGCCAGGCATTTCCCAGGCTGATGCTCCAACCTTTTGCCCAAGCAGAGGGCAATTTTGGGGACTTTTGGGCTCCACTGGGAGCTGCTCCCCACCAGCATCCATCCCTTTTGCCTCGTATTTGCCAATCCCTTACGGCCACAGCCTTGCTGTCCCCTCACAGCAGCCTCTCCCACAGAAAAACAGCACAAAGCGACATGAAATATATGTCCCAGACAAAAAGGGCTGTGCCTTGGCTGCAGAACGAGCAGCCACCTCCCAGCTCCGGGCCAGTGAGAGGCCTGGCAGCGAGAGAGGACAGCGATGGCATCCAGAGCTCGGCAGCCCTGGAGCGAGCTGGCACAGCGGGTCACCCTTTCAAACCAGCTCCATGCCCCGGTCCGGGCTCGGGAATCGTCCTCACAGCAAAGCAGGGGGGATATTTATTAACGCTGTCGGGATTTGGGGGTCGGAGAGCAGCAATGGAATACAAAATCCAGGCACAGGGTACAAAACCCAAGCCCCTGGGAGTGGGGACATTAAATAAAAGGGCTGTGGGTGAGAGCCCACCTCTCCCTCCTGCTCTCAAAGGATGGGTTCCTGGTCTTGCAGAAGCACCATAAATGTCTATAACTTGACCCATAACTTCTCCTTCCATCCCCCTGTCCCTCCAAGCCCCAATTTGCGGCTGTGCCAGTTTCGGCTGAACTGGGATGCGGGTGCTGAACTGGGAGATGGGAGCTGAACTGGGATGTGGGTGCTCTCATGCAGATGGAGCTGCAGTGGGCTGGGATATCACTACTAGAAAGGTGACAGGCTCAGCTCAGTGTTCCTCTCAGCTTTCACACCCTGCTTTCATCCCACCCAAAATGATGGCACTTTCAAGGTCCAGGAGCAATCCACGCCGCGTTCCCTCCCCATCCGCAGCTACACGGGGCTGTCTCCTTCAGGAGGAGCCAGAGAGACGCGAGCGATGGGACCACGGCCCCGATTGTGCTGGGTTTGGCCAACGCGGGGCTGCCCCTGCCCTTCACTCCAGGAGAAACCCAGGAATCCCCTCAGGGGCAACCCCCAGCACCCAGGGACTTTTCCAATGACACGCTGGGACCTTAGGCATGAGCCAGAGTTTTGTTTGGTACAAGGCAGAAATGTTTCTCCCTGTTATGCAAAGCATCATCACGCTTTTTAAAATCCTGTAAACCAGTAAAAATGCACTTTTTTCCACTTCTGGAAATGCTCAGATTAGCCAGGGGAAAGCGGGTTTTGGGAGCTTGTGAGAGCTGGAGGGGATGCAGAGCTCTGGGGTGAAAGGGAAGGGTGTGTTAATCAGCAGAAATGCAGGGAGTTTGACTGAGGCAATGTGTAATTAAGAGAAAAACATTTAGCCAGCTAATTGCAACAGATTTTGCATTCACGCAAAGAGGAGCAGGATTTTTAAAAGTTGAGAAGCCCAAGCTTTAACATCCCTGTCCTTCAGACTCTACATCCTCATGGTCCCAGCAGCAGAGACACCGATACCCACCAGGAGAGCTGAAACACAACCCCCTCCTGCCCTGGTACGGCTCCAAGCAGCCTCTGCACGGAGCAGACGATGCAAATCAGTGCCCCTCTCTTTTGCATCTCATCTGCATGCCTCCTCCTGCACTGCCAGCCTGCCCACGCTGCAGCCCACAGCTTGGGGGGTGGTGGCAAACGAGGAGGCACTGCCTAAATGGAGTGGGGATGAGGATGAGGATGGGGACAGGGATGGGGACAGAGATGGGGATGGGGATGG